>NC_053491.1:442653129-442768129 GCF_905171775.1 Rana temporaria
TCTGGCCAGCCGTCCCCCAACCACTCCCCTTTTTCCTTTATACCCCAGTAACCCAAATGTACAGCGGCAAAAAGCTAGGCTTTAATGCCCACACGCCGCATACATGCGTCGACTGGCAGGCCATGTTTATGTGCTGGTAGCTCGCCCATAGCACAAAGACTGAGCTGCCGAAAACAGCTCTTTGTCCCAAGGCAACATCAGTAGCCTGTGGGACAGGGTCAGGGGTGGCCAGGGGTGGGTTGGAGGGCAGGGTCAAAGAGGGACCCCTCAAGTAGGCTGTACGGTGCCCTGTAATTTCTAACAGTGGCCCTGCACTCAAGCATTCATAAAAAAAAACAAGTGAAGGGTTTGTTCTTCTGCTACACTGCACTATACTGTAGGTATTTACACAGTGCAGTACTATAGCTGCCTTAGCATAACTGTGAACAGTGGAAATTATAGCACAGAGAAGTATTATACTCACCTCTCAGCTCACATCTCCTACCTCTATTTGGTTCCAGAAATTAAGCCTTTGTGAATCTCTTTGGCATTTGACATGACCGGTGTATGGCTGATCTATCGTCTGCCCCCATTCCTGATACCAACCCTCTTTGTTACCCAATAAACCTTAGCAAAAGAATACGTGACACCATCTGGATTTTAAATGGCTGTAGCGGCCCCTTTATTAACAACCATAACAAAATTCAATATAAAATGAATTCCATTTTATATAACCCAACTTATTTCTCTTTCGTTCATAGACGGACACAGCATTCTTTGACATTAGGGTTATATCCGCTTTCACTAGGAGAGTTTAGGCAGAAAAAAAGCACTTAAAGTGTTAACAAACACAAACCTCAGTGCAGCTCCTCCCAGGGGGCGTGGCCCCCCCCGGTATAACCCACACGCTGCTCTAACAGCCTCAGTTTTTTCCTGCCTAACGTCAGGAGAGTCAGGCACTCTGGAGTTCCTGTACTCTGGAGATTTTTTTCTTGCGATTTTCTCGCTTTTTATTATTTTGTTCCTGCATTTTTGGAATCCTGTGATTCTTCTATCAACAGCCGACTGGGTGACAGGCTGGGTCCTCGACTCTTGTAGTCCCCCCAGGTTCGGCCATCGAGCGTGTGCAGGCCCTCAGCTCAGCTTTGGGACGTCCACGACAGGCCCCGTTGCTCCAGGGGCGGCCGGGGAACTTTTTGTTCTAGGGCACACATATGACCGGTCTCTATGGCCTTGTCACAGTGTGTCTGGCCGACAGCCATGCCGTTTAGCGGACGTTGGATCTGTCTGGGATACCTCCAGCCGGTGGTCGCAGGACGGGTAAGTAGTGGCCTCTTGCTCAGGTAAGTGGTCTGGCTGGAATTTTCCCCTGAGGAGGTCGATTGAGGGTTTGCCCTGCTTTCCTCTCTCCCTTTTTTTCCTCTCCCTCCTTCCCAGTTTCTGGGTGACGGCCGTGAGGTGGGGGCCCCGCTTGGGGGGCTCAGTCTGACCTGGGGGCTGCTACTGCTGTGGGTGCTGTGTTTTTCTGGGCTGCCATATGTGCGGAGGGGGTCCTGTGGGCCTGTGTACTGCGTGTGTCACTGGGGCTTTGCTGTGTGTTTTTTTTTTTTTAAAACGCCGTTTTCGGGCGCCATTTTGCCGCTGACGGCAGTGTTTTATGGCGCAGTTGTAATTGCGGCGGCCATTTTCTCGGAGCCCGCAGACATATCGGCGGCCATCTTGATACAGCTCTTGTGCCTAGGATGACGGCGCGTACGGCTCTGCATTTTTTCCTTTGGATGGCGCGGCACAGGCAGCGTTTTTGGCTCTCGGCAGCGGCGGTCTGGTCGGACGGTGAGTCCTCCGGGGGGGGTTTCCCTGTTCTCTGTGGCGGCTGGGGGGATGTCCTGTGGAGCCTGCCAGTACTAGGGGATGTTAACCCTTAGTGTCCCTATTCCTGCGGCCTACAGGGATGCTGTGCTGGCAGTCCCTGAGGCGTTTTGGGTCAGGATGGGAGTGTTGGAGGGATGTGGGAATTGCACTTGTTCCCCCCTCTGCCTCTCTCTGGGTATTTTTTCTGACAGGGAATCAGGCCTCGCTGAGGCGTCTGGTTTTGTTTTTTTGTCAGTAGCTGCTGGCTGAAGTCCACACGGACTGTGAGGATGGCCCTGTTTCAGGGTCAGCACTTGATGGTGCTGTTGTTGGGGCTCTTAACACTGCGGTGCGGGTTACCATGGTTAGCTATGGTGGTTTCGTAGGTGGCATCAGTGGTGTCAGTCCCTTTTGGGTTCCGTGCCGCCCCGCACCGCAATATGTGTTTTTTCCTTGTGTTCCATGTCTGGAATATGTTGTGCAAGGATTGGGATCAGTCGCGGGGTACAAAATGCTTTGCGGTCTGTCCCCTCTTTTTTGGGGAGGATTCCTGTATCAGGGTGTCTCTCTCTCTCCCCCCCCCCCCTGTGTTCAGCTGGGTAGCTTGTTTTTGAAACAAGGCTGCCACATTACCTGGGGAAGGGGCTCCCGCTTTTGGGGACCCCGCTGATAGGGGTGCTGTGAATGTGGTCGCTCCATATTCACAGCGGGGGGGGGGGCAGTGGTGAGTCCGGTTTTGGCCGGGACTCTGGTGTTGCAGACTTTTCCCTGACGGGGAGCTGGAGGCGCAGAATGCTTCTATGACCTGCGTGGTCCTGACCGACCAGTTGGTACTAGGTCTGATATTTGTCTGTGTGTCGACCCCGGATATGCTCCCCTTGCTCTCCAGGGCCTCCGCCTGCGCCAGGTTTTCTGCCCTGCCTTGTATGGCTGGGGGTTGGTCTGCGGACGGTCTTTTCAGTAGTCCCTGGTGGTATTGCCCTGTGGGGGTGTACGCAGGGGTGTCTCTGATTGTCATCATAAAAGATGCCACGGGCGGTGTGAGCACTCTGCTCCCGCAATCTAAAAGAGGGTAGGTGCCTCACTGTAGGCGAGGGCCCTCATTTACTGTTCCCCATGCGTTTTGGTTTTCGCCCGCCAAGTGCGGCAGGAAAACATTTTCAGGGGGCTAGGACGTCCACTGAGGACACAGGCGCCCCGGGTGCCGCAAGCCCTGCAAGCCTGCTTCCGCTTGGAGGTTTGCCTCCGCTCGCATCTCGGGTGGGGGGCTGGCTCCGCGAATTCGAGGCTCGGTGGAGGTCTCTCCTCTCCGTCCGTTGGGGTTGCGAGGTAGTTTCCTCTGGGTGCGAGATAGGATTTCTCTCTTGTCTACCAAACAGGTTTTTTCCCTCCATCCTCTGGCTCGCCGGTTGGCTCTGTCAGGGGCTGTCCAGGATCTTCTGGTCAGGGCAGTGATTGTGCCAGTTCCCTCGTGGAACAGGCTCGGGGGTTTTTCTCCAATCTGTTTTGTGGTCCCCAAAGGAGGACGGGGTCCGTCCAATCCTGGGCCTCAGGCCCTTGTTTGTTTTTTTGTAAAAGTGCAAACTTTCAGGATGAGGTTTTTCTGGCGTCCTTGGATGCCGTGAACGCGTACCTGCATGTTCCCATATGCTCAAAGCACCAGAGATTCTGGACTTTGCGGTCAGGGAGGACCATTTTTCATTTGTGGCCATCCCGCTCGGCTTGGTGTCGACACCACAGGTTTTCACCGAGGTGCTCGTTCCGATACTGGCCCGGCTGTGGTAGCGGGGGTTTGTTATTGTGGGATGTCTGTACGACATTCTCCTACGAGCTTCCTCGAGCTCTGAATTAGTGGAGCCGTGTCTGTCACGTGTCAGACTCTCCAAGAGTTTTGGCTGACTTCTGTTTTTGTCCAGAAGTCAGTGTTGGTCCCGTCTCAGGGACTGGAATTCCTGGGACTAGTCCTGGATTCCGCCGGGGTGGAAATTTTTTTCTCCTAACGGAAAGAATTCAGACTCTGCAATCTGCTGGGCAGCAGTTGTCGACCTAGTAGTGGTCATCTCTGCGATTCTGCATGAGGGTTCTGGGTCTGACGGTGGCCTCTGTCGAGGCGGTTCCATATGCCAAATTCCACGCCAGGGTGCTACAGAGGGAATTGCTGTCTCGTGGGGACAAGCTTCCGTCATCCCTGGATTACCAGGTTCAGTTGAGTCACCTGGTCCCTGGTGTGGTGGCTGACTTTTCCGGTGCTTCGGGCTGGAAAGGCATTTCTGCCATGTCACTGGACGGTGGTCGCGACGGATGCCAGCCTCTCCGGTTGGGGAGGTTTTTTTTGGGGCACCCGGTCAGCCCTGTGGCGCTGGACTCAGGTGGAGTCCCACCTACCAATCGGTGTTCTGGATCAGGCTTTGCCTTGCCTGGTGGTCCCTGGATCTACAGGGCTGACCATTCAGGACCCTGTCCGACAACGCTGTGGCGTACGTCGACCATCTGGGAGGCACACGTTCTGTTGCAGCGACGAGGGTCGCGCACATCCTTCGGTGGGCCGAAAGGTCCGTTCCGGCTCTATCGGCCGTGTACATTCAGGGGCGTCCCTAGGGGGGGGGCCAGAGGGGGCCCTGACCCCCCCAACATCATGCTGTGCCCCACCATGTGCCCCCCCAAAAAAAAATTTTTTGCAAGTTTTGTATTTTGCTCCCCGAGAGGGAGAGCGTCCCCAGTCAGCTTCCTCCCCCTCCCTCTGCTCGCCATCACTGCATAATGCGAGCGCTCACACAACCAGATATTCTAGCCTGGACCGTGTTTAAGTGTGTGCACTGCAGACTGCAGTACACTGTAATCACTGAACTACATTATCTCCATCCCTTCTCTCTCCCCCCCATCTGTCTCCCTCCCCCTCTCCTGTTCTTTCAAAACATTCACAATTTACTTTCACTTTCAGTTAGGCAGATAATATACGGTGCAAATTTCTTTCCTGCATCCACAGATTGCAGGAAAGAAACTTGCATGATTCCCCAATCAACGGACAGTGGTGACAGGGGAATATCCCTCCTGCCCAGCAAATTTATTCTCCCGACAAACAGTGATTATCACCAGTGGCTATACAGCAACCACTAGTGATAATTATAAGAGAATCTGCTCGTTAATGGTTCAAATCTCAGCCAGTTTCTGCTGAGCCAGCTGAGATTTAAACTGTCTATGGCTGGTCTTAGCTCTTAGGCAGCCCATACATTGATTAGCACTGTGGAGTGTCGGCTTCCTGGCGTGATCGGGCATGTGGGATTTCAAACACACCCGAGCCCATCTCTATTGGTTGTAGACAGTTGAGCTCCCTGCAGGTTGCTTAACAGCAGTGGACCCTTCTCTGACATGCTCATCGGGATGCAATCCAGGTGATGCTCTTAGTCAAATCCTAGTCATAAATATCAGAGATTTTATTGATCAAAGCCCACACTTTACAGGCATAGAGCCCACACTTTACAGGCATAGAGCCCACATGGCTGCTGATCATATGGTTGATTATATTTATGTGGTTGTACTCTTGATGCTAATAATTACTGTGTTTATTAGATCTGACTGGGAGCATCACCTGGATCACATGCCGATCAGCATGTCAACAGAGAAGGTTATATAGCATTACTGCTGCTAGGTGACCAGCTGGGGGCTCAGCTCTCTATAACCAGAGCTTTTTTTCTCAGAAAATAGGTGCAGGAACTCAACCACGACCCTGTTCAGATTTCACAAACAGTAGAAGGGTCTTAAAGGGGCATTAAATACCAGGATTGCATTACATACAGGGTGCAGAGTTCAGGGGGTTACACACAGAGTGCAGAGCTGTCACTTGTAAACACAGGAACCAGACTTCTGTGTTTGCAAGTGATTGTGGTGAGCAGGTACCAAAGGGTCTGAGCCAAAGGTGGTGGAACTGAGTTCCCCCAAGTTCCCCCTGAAAAAAAGCCCTGTCTATAACTAATAGTGCCAGCCTTCCCCTGCATGCACCCATAATGTCACCAGCACTAGGTTCTAATAGACTGCCGCCGCTGCCAAGGAGACAGATGCCAGACCAGCACTGTAAATAGCAGGGCCAGGACAGCTGGGGATCCCCACTGTGGCAGAACACCAGGGCCCGGTGGCAAGACAACCTTTGCAACAATGATAGTTCTCCCACTGCTTTGTACCCTTATATTTTCTTGGTGTGCTGGTGACATATATCTCTTGTTTTCTGCCACCCTGGGGGGCCCCAGTATAGTAGGAAGGGAGCTCACTGCAGAACATATGAAAGGGCCCATAGTGGGATCGTAGTAAAGGGCCCCAGGATATATATATATAATTGCATTTTATAGTTGGCCCCCCTACTTTTGTCCCTGTCCCCCCATGTGCCCCCCCTAAATATGAAAGCTGGAGACGCCACTGTGTACATTCCGGGAGTATGGAATTGGCGGGCCGACTCCTGAGTCGGACTGAGCTAGACCAAGGAGAGTGGTCTCTCCACCCGTAAGGGTTT
Source organism: Rana temporaria (assembly GCF_905171775.1). Taxonomy (NCBI): domain Eukaryota; kingdom Metazoa; phylum Chordata; class Amphibia; order Anura; family Ranidae; genus Rana; species Rana temporaria. The sequence goes on from NC_053491.1 coordinate 442,659,464, forward strand.
TCAGTGTCTGTGCCGAAAGTGGGGCACTCCATGCGTGGACCTTCTAGCGTCCCGCCTCAACCGGAAGGTGCCATGTTTTTTGGCCAGGTCAAGGGACCCATGGGCAGACGCGTCAGGCGCGTTGGTGGCTCCTTGGGGTCACTTTCGCCTACTTTGAATCCCTCCTCAGTATCTTCTTCCTCGCCTGCTGCGTAGAGTGGAAGCCGAGGGAATTCTATCAATCCTGATTGCCCCAGATTGGCCGCGTCGCTTATGGTACGCGGTCCTGGTGCGTCTGGTGGCAGACACCCCCTAGCGTCTTCCCCTGGGGGCTGATCTTCTGTTACAGGGTCCGATCATCCACCCTGTTTTTTACAGCCACTGGCTTAGCGGCGTGGCTGTTGAGAGCCTGGGGCTGTGGGCCCGAGGCCTATTGGGCTCAGTGGTCTCTACCGTGCTGCCTGCACGGAAGTCTACCTCACGTAGGTTTTACATCATACGTGGAAGGCCTGCATCTCTGTGTGTGAGGAGATGAAGTGGCACCCTCGGACATACGTGGTGTCCAGGATTCTGCTGTTTTTTACAGCAGGGAGTGGATCAGGCTCTCGCCTTAAGTACGGTTAGGAGTCAGTTTTCTGCTCTGGCTGTTACTTTCAATGAGCCTTGGCGTCGCACTCCTTGGTGCGTACGTCTGGTCTGGGGGTCTGGCATGTGGCCCCTCCACTACCCCCATGGGACTTGAATTTAGTCCTTTCGGTTCTTCTGGATGCTCCCTTTGTGGACATTCGGGAGGTTTTTTGTTGACTGTCACAAAAGGGGAGCAGGTTTAGCTCAGCGCTAGAGTACCTGCCCTTCATGCATTTGACTCTGGGTGCTAGCCCAGGAAGGTCTGCGTCGTCACGTGGCCATGGCTCAGCGTGGGCATTTCCACTGTGATTTTTTCTGGTAGCAATTACCTCGATCAGACAAGTGTTTGTCTGTTCTGGCGGCCTTGTCTTGCAAGGCTCCCTACTTGGTCATCCATAAGGATGAGGTGGTGCTGCGACCGCAGCCATCTTTTCTCCCCAGGGTCGTTTCGGCTTTTCACGTTGATGAGGACATTGTTCTCTTGGCCGAAATGCAGGGAGGCGGCCACTTTACATCCTCTGGATGTGATTCGGGCCCTACGAGTGTACTTATCTGCTACGATTCCGTTCCGGAAGTCGGACTCACTGTTCGCGTCGCTGGCTGGTCCTACAAGGGGGCCTGGTAGTCTCGTCAGCCACCCCTTTTTTTCGGGGTGGATCCGACGGATTGTGCTTCAGGCCTATGCCCTGAAGGGGCTGGCGCCTCCCTTTTGGGTTACGGCGCATTCGACCAGGGCGATCGGAGCCTCTTTGGTTTTTCTGGCATCAGGCCTCTGTGTTACAGGGGTATATGGCAGCGACCTGGTCGTCGATCCACACTTTCAAGGTCTTACGAGGTGGATGTGTGTGCATCTTCTGATGCCTCCTTCGGCCGCAGATGTGACAGGCGGCGTTTTATGGTAGGAGTTTCTCCGTTGAGCAACTCCCGGTTTTGTTTGGGGTGTAACCTGTTTTGCTGTGTTATTTCCCACCCCTCAAATTTTTTGACACTGCTTTGGGACGTCCCTAATGTCAAAGAATGCTGTGTCCGTCTATGAACGAAAGAGAAAATAGGATTTTTGTACTCACCGTAAAATCCATTTATCTGAGTTCATAGACGGACACAGCACCCACCCCTCCTTTGTTTGTACTGCTTGTTACGAACTGAGGCTGTTAGAGCAGAGTGTGGGTTATACCTGGGGGGCCACGCCCCCTGGGAGGAGCTGCACTGAGGTTTGTGTTTGTTAACACTTTAAGTGCTTTTTTTCTGCCTAAACTCTCCTAGTGAAAGCGGATATAACCCTAATGTCAAAGAATGCTGTGTCCGTCTATGAACTCAGAGAAATGGATTTTACGGTGAGTACAAAAATCCTATTTTTTTACCCAGCTTTAACTGACTGCTATGTCTAAAGTTCATGAAGGAAGGTTTTCTACTGCATCGGCTGTACAACCACCACCTAAGCATCCTGGCCCCTAGCCGCGATTCCACCAGCTTAGGGACAAATTATTATCAATTTCTTGCCCGATGCACCCCGGTGGCCGATAGCCCATTATTTCCATGATAGGAAAGGTACCCATACCAAGATAGGTCAAACCCGTTCCACACCACATAATGTATACCTTCCAACATTCCGACCTTCAGAAACCCGAGACCCCTGCAGCCATCAACCTAGATGGAAAAAACAACATTCAGCCTAGGTTCACAACGGAGCGATTTGTCATGCGATTTGAGAGATCAAATCGCATGACAAGTCGCAGCCTATTGGCGGCAATGACACTGTTCCAATCGGTGCGACACCGATCTTGCGGCGCCGCACCAATTTGCAAAAGTAGTTCCTGCACTACTTTTGCCGATTTCAGGTGCGATTTCTATAGACATCTGTGTATGAAGCCACACAAATGTCTATCAAGTAGCACCTGAAATCGCGCTGACCTTGCTACTTTGAAATCGCAATACTTCAAGTAAATTAGCACGATTTCAAAGTAGCATCAGTGTGAACCAGGGCTAAAAACCACACTGCTTAAAATATAGGGAGGGAGGGAAAGAAAAGCTACTGTGCCGATGTCTCTCTCCTGCTGACCCCCTACTGAATTAAACTGCCCCCACCCCTGAGGCCAACCCAGTAACCAGGTCGAACCCCTAACCTACCACTGAGCCAATAGCAAACCCCCTTTTTCCCTAACTTATAAAACTGACCATTCAGCCTATCCAACCACCTCAGTCATGTGGGCCCTACACTTAGGTTCCCTTCTGCTCTGGGCCTGTTCTCTTCTATAAGTTGCTTTACGCATCCCGACCACCATCACCACCATTTGCTGTGATTTCTCCATCTTCCAACCCCTATGTCACAACATGACTCAGCAGTGACAAAGGGGTCAGAGGACAGAACCACAGCACAAAAGGGGTACAGACAGTCATAATACTGCATGCCAAAGACACTTAAAGCGGGGGTTCACCTCGAAAAAAAAAATTAAATTGCATCTAGCAGATCCAGCATATTAAGGACAATACATTTCGGCAGTTTTTTTTTTTTTTTCCTTGGTACATACCTTTATATCCTGATGTTGTCCAGGGCTTCCGGGTTCCGATGACTGCTTGACTGGGCGTTCCTATCCTTCCGTACGATGATTGACGTCTTGTGAAACAGGTGACCTGTCGCACAACGCGCGTCACCAGACGACGGGAAAGAGCCGAGCTGCGAGTCGGCACTATACGGCGCCTGCGCAGTCAGCTCTACACGGCGCCTGCCGTATAGTGCCGACTCTTAGCTCGGGAATTTCCGGAAATCTGGTGACACGCGTTGTGCGACAGGTCACCTGATTCACAAGCCGTCAATCATCCAACGAAAGGATAGGAACGCCCAGTCCCGCAAGCATCGGAAGCCTGAGCCAGGGATAGGAACGCCCAGTCCCGGAGTCATCAGAACACGGAAGCCCTGGACCAAATCAGAATATAAAGGTAAGTACAGAGAAAAAAATAAAAAATTGCCAAAAGTATATGCCCTTACTATACTGCCTCTAGTCTTAAAAAAATCGTTTTTAGGGTGAACCTCCACTTCAATAGAGAAAGTCTTTCTGGCATTTGACACTTCCAAAAGATATCTGCCTAACCCCACCACCACTTGCTGTGATTCCATCCTCCAACCCCTACGTCACTACATGACTCAGCAATAACATAGGGGGTCAGAGGATAGAACTACAGTGCAAAAGGGACATAGGCATCATATTTAATGCCAAAGAAACTTACAGGGGAAAGTCTTTTTGGCATTTGACACTTCCAGAAGATGCCTGCCTACTCGCACCACTACTTGCTGTGACTCCATCTTCCAACCCCTATATCATTACATGACATAGGGGTTGGAGAATAGATCTACAAAAGGGAGCACAGGCATTTTATCGAATGCCCAAAGACGCTTACAGGGGGCTGGATGGAAGGGGAGGTAGGGGACATGGGATGCCAGAGAGGTGGTTATACTAATACTTCTAGTGCAGGAACTGTTTTTTTCACATAGTTAGACACCCCACAGGGTCTCATTACCACTTGGTTTCCAGCCCATAGTCAAAATACGTCCTGTTTTTAAAGATGGATATCTCAGTAACGGCAGCAGCTGCTGCCACAACTGAGGTATCCATCTTTAGTGCCGACGGTCCTGTACATGATAACTGCGGTCTCCGCGGCGTATTCACCGCGAGATCGCCGTTATCGGTGGCGGGAGAGGGCCCCCCCCCACCTCCCGCCGCTGTCCCGCGCCCTCCGCCGCTTACCGGAGCCGTCGGTAGCGGCGGAGGAGATCGGGACCATTCGGCAGCTGAGCGGGGTTACGAGTGAAGGAAAAATCTCCTTCACCCGTCCCCATAGCTCTGCTGGGCGGTAGTGACGTCAAAACGTCAGTCCCGCCCAGCGTCTTAAAGCAACATTTATTTTTTTTGTCATTTGAAAAAATGACATTTCCAAAATTTTTTTTTTTTTCTTGCATTTTAGTCTAAATATGAGATCTGAGGTCTTTTTGACCCCAGATCTCATATTTAAGAGGACCTGTCATGCTTTTTTCTATTACAAGGGATGTTTACATTCCTTATAATAGGAATAAAAGTGATCAAATTTTTTTTTTTTCAGTGTAAAAAGTAATAAAATAAATAAAAATAAATAAGAAAACAAAAAAAAAATTTTTTTAAAGCGACCCGTCCTGACGAGCTCGCGCGCAGAAGCGAACGCATACGCGAGTAGCGCCCGCATATGAAAACGGTGTTCAAATCACACAAGTGAGGTATCGCCGCGATCGTTAGAGCGAGAGCAATAATTATAGCCCTAGGCCTACTCTGTAGCTCAAAAAATGCAACCTGTAGAATTTTTTAAACGTCGCCTATCGAGATTTTTAAAGGTGAAAGTTTGACGCCATGCCACGAGCGGGCGCAATTTTTAAGCATGACATGTTGGGTATCATTTTACTCGGCGTAACATTATCTTTCACAATATAAAAAAAATTGGGAAACATTTATTGTTGTCTTATTTTTTAATTCAAAAAAGTGTTTTTTTTTCCAAAAAAATCACGCTTGTAAGACCGCTGCGCAAATACGGTGTGACAAAAAGTATTGCAATGACTGCCATTTTATTCTCTAGGGTGTTAGAAAAATATATATATATAATGTTTGGGGGTTTTAAGTAATATTCTAGCAAAAAAAACTGTTTTAGTCTCGTAAACACTGAATCTGAAAAACAATCAGTAATCAAGTGGTTAAAGTAAAACCTCAAGAAAACCGCTTAATACAGAGTTGAAATATATACAGTATATGTTTACTGTTTTACCTGTTTTACCTGCCAAAGGATTTGTGAGTCTGCGCAGCCAGTCCTGTAATTTATGGATGTTTTCCAACCACACAGCCAAACAGGTGACATAGGTAGTTCCGGATTAGGAATTTATTTTCCTGGTTCAGTAGTTTAGTGTCTTGTGCTCTTCTCTACATTCAATGCTGCTTATTGGACAGGGAATTAGCATTATCTCTTTTGTCCAATGGGCAGAGAGCAGTACCAGGAATATGTAATGCTAAAATGAAGTAACAGAGCAATCTTGCTGACTAGTAGAGTAGTTTGTATCACAGGACTGGCTGTACAGATTTACATATCCTCTGGCAGGTAAAACAGTAAATTTGCATGTATTTTACTCATGTATTTATATATTTTTTTTACAAATAAGAAAGACCTGCCTGTAGGTTCTATAAGGTCTTGGGATAGGAAAGTTTAACTGAGCAGATGAAGAATAGACACATGCACACAAAGACATTTACCGGTACATATACTACTTGATCTCTCTTAAGGCACAGAACAACCACTCCGTGGACTATTTGCATTGACTTATACAGAACTGATTCAATGACTTATAGATGGAAACCGTACATTCCTCATATGTTTACTACTAAAGTGCAGCTCTTTACGTTAGAACATCTAAGTGAACCCTGTCAGCATTTGTCACCTTTAAAACAAAATGGCCCATCTAAGAACTGGCACCTCAGGGGTTCTCAGAGAACACCTACAGTACATGTAAAATTGTGATGCAGATTATAAAAATCAGGCCCTGATAACACCACTGAGCTAGTAGAAAGTGATTTTTTTTTTATTTATTGTATCTGGCATTTCTATTTAATCTTTTTCAGTCAAAGATCTTAATTGAGTATCTTGGCAATAAGGCGGGCAATACCTGCGGGAAGATTACGGTTTGAACAATGAATTGACTACAGTTTGGAATGCAACGATGAAGGAGTAAGACATAAAAACATCATCGGTTTTATTAATGCATACACATATGCGTTGTAGACACATATCTGCCAAAATGGTGGTGTGACAGGTGAGGGGGGCCCCTTTCGGTGATGTCTTTCCCATTAAAAATTGCAACCTAGAATATAGTTAAAAACCCTGGGGTGGCTCTTCTCAATGAGCCTGTCGTTGATGCTCCCAAGCATGTTTAAACTTTTTAAAACGGAGTTCCCACCCAAAAAGTGGAACTTCCGCTCATTTGTCTCCTCTCCCCCTCGGTGCCACAATTTGCACCTCTCGGCCCCTTTTGGCTAAGATCAAGTGTTGTACGATATCTGTTCTTATCAGTTGCCAGTAGGGGGGGCACTCTGCTAACCGTCCTGAGTACACGGCGAGGTGGAAAGGGGATGGTAGTGGCAGATGCAGAACCTGCTGACGTGGAGGTGAAGCCTTCTGATCGGGACGGAGAGGCATGAGGGCCCGGGATCCTGGCCTTCTGGTCTGGATTTTGTGGCACCTGCCCCGGACAGTTGTCCGGGAGAGAACACCTGCTCCCCTTCCGGTCGGGCGGGAGCGGTTAGTATTTCCCGAATGTGATTAGGAGGGAGCAATGGGAGTGGTGGGAGTAGCAGGGCACGGGCTCTCCCCTAACCTTTCAGAGCTCCTATCCTCCTGGCTGGGATGGGTGCTGCTGGTCCTGGCTGAAGGGGCCGGGGGTGTTGAAAAGCCTATGGTGATGTGCTCCTGAAGTGGCAGTCCAGGGGTGCTGTGATTGCACTAGTGTTTCTTTACCGGCACTTTTGCTTTTTGGCACCTTGCACCATACCACCTTTTACACTGCCTCTAGGGCCAGGCCTTTGTCAGGACAGAAGAATTTTTTATTCTCCCCCACTTTCTTTTTTATTTTTCCCCCATGTTTGTCACATTTATGACTTTTTTTTTGTTTGGTGCACTTTATGTACACTTGTGTGTGATTAGTAGGGTGCCGATCCTCGGGCCAGCCCTGAACGTCTTGGAAGTGGGTGGACATGGCCTTCTGGCTTAGTTTGCCTGCTCTCGGGGAGCCCCACCTCGTACTGGGAGGGTTCTGTTTGGCAGACCCTCAAGGAAGGTTGGGTCCGTGTCGGCTTCGGCTGCTCGGACCACAGTACCTCAATCCCCGTCTGGAGCCTAAACGCCCCGGGGGATCAGGGTTGGTTCCTTCTTTATGGAGGACAATTGCGTTTGCACCCGTCTGCACTTTTTTGTCGCACCTCTTTATGTGTGTGCACATTTTTTATGCACCGAGTGGAGTTTTTTGGGTGTGTTTTGCACGCCATAGGCTTTTCAATAGAAAAAATTGCCACCTTTGGGGGGAGAGGGGGGGACAGGATACCTGTCTTTGATTGGTATCCTGTTCCCGCTTCCAGGAGTCCGTGCAAAGGCCCATGGACGTCACGCAGGGCTCCCTTCCTCTTCCCTCCTCCTCCCCCTGTCTCCTGAAGAAGCTATAATGTAGCTTCTTCAGGAGAATAGTTATAGATGTTGCCATATACTGTATACACACTTGGAATGAAACAAAATAGATCAAATTAATCGTAAGAATAAAAAAAAAAAAAACAATATTATGCAAGTCTTGCGAAAGTAATAACAATACATTAAATCATGGTATTTTTTGGTGATGCACCACAAATTACATTGATAGGTCACCTGTGGGGAGGGGGGGCTTGATGGAATGCCCCAAAAAGTTTTATAGAAGCATAAAAGACAATCATGCAGCAGCAGGGTGATGATCCCTGGGGAGATATCAACATACCATAGGGGAATGTCCAGACCAAAGGTATAAATGGCTGAAGAGGGACACATAATATCTATTATCTAAAGAAATATCCAAAAAATGTATGTTTGTATCTATATATTAGTATAGTGAGTACCTACGTCATCCTACCTATCCCACCGCTCCTTCAGTGAACACTTCTCTACTCCTCTCCTCTTCCTTTCTCCATTGGGGTTCCCCAAGGTTCTGTTCTTGGACCTCTCCGTTTCTCAATCTACACCACCTCCCTGGGTCAGTTGATTACCTCTCATGGCTTTCAATATCATCTCTACGCTAATGACACTCAAATCTATCTCTCCACCCCCCAGCTCTCTCCATCTGCCCCCTCACGCATCACCAACTTACTAGCAGGCATATCAGCCTGGATGCCACATCACTTCCTCAAACTCACCTATCCAAATCCGAGCTCATGATATTTCCTCCCCCAGGTGCCACTTCCCCTGATTTCTCTGTCAATATCAACAGCTCGACTATCAACTGTCCCCCCCATGCCAAGGTCCTAGGTGTAATCCCGTACTCCAAACTAACCTTTCGGCCCCACATGCTATCGCTATACAATATTTGTCGCCTCAACCTACGCAACATCTCCAAGATACACCCCTTCCTAACCAATGTCACCACCAAAGCTTCTAATCTACTCCCTTGTCATCTCTCGCCTCGACTACTGCAACTCTCTCCTCATTGGCTTACCTTTAATAGGCTATCCCAACTTCAGTCCATCATAAACACTGCTGCCAGGCTTATCCACCTTACAAACTGCTCAGCGTCTGCAATACCCTTCTGGCCAATCCCTCCATTGGCTGCCACTCACCCAACAAATTAAATTCAAGATACTAACAATAACTTACAAAGCCATCCACAACCTGGCCCCCATCTACATCACTAACCTAGTCTCAAAATACCAACCTAATTGTTCTCTTCGCTCCTCCCAAGACCTCCTGCTCTCTTACTCCCTTGTGACCTCATCCCATGCTCGCCTTCAGACTTCTGCAGAGCCTCTCCCATCCTCTGGAATGCTCTACCCCCAATCTGTCCGACTTTCTCTTACTTTGACCACTTTCAGACGATCCCTGAAAACTCATCTCTTCAGAAAAGCCTATCTGGCCCTCACCTGTACATTTTTTTTTCTCCATCAGCACATCCCCCATAGTTATTACCTTTTGTATCTCTTGACCTTCCCTCTCAGATTGTAAGCTCTAAGGCCCCGTACACACGACAGAGGAACTCGACGTGCTTGGCACGTCGAGTTCCTCGTCGAGTTTTGGGATGAAGCCGCCGAGGAGCTCGGCGGGCCGGCTTCTCCATAGAAGAACGAGGACAACGAGAAAATAGAGAACATGTTCTCTATTTTCTCGTCGAGTTCCTCGGCGGCTCCATCGAGCCAAAAACTGTACAGACGACAGAGTTTCTCGGCAGAATCCGGGTCGTTTTGACCGAGTTTCTCGGTGAATTCTGCCGAGAAACTCTGTCGTGTGTACGAGGCCTAAGGAGCAGGGCCCTCTGGTTCCTACTGTATTAAAGTGTATTGTATTTGTACTGTCTACCCTCAAGTTCTGAAGCGCTGTGTAAACTGTTGGCACTATATAAATCCTGTATAATAATAATAAAAAATTATGGAAACATCCACTGGCCACGTTGTACTGGAGGTGTGGTGGTGTTCAATGTATAGCGTGCAATAGGATTAGGCAGGTCATATTGGAGACTCAATGTTATACATTACGGGCCAGATTCAGAAAGAAGTTACGCTGGCGTATCTATTGATACGCCGCGTAACTTCTAGGATGCTCCGGTGTATCTTTTTTCTGTTTTCAGAAAACAAGATACGCCGGAATTTTGCTAAGATCCGACTGGCGTAAGTCTCTTACGCCGTCGTATCTTAGTTGCATATTTACGCTGGCCGCTAGGTGGCGCTTCCGTCGATTTACGTGAGGAATATGCAAATTAGGTAGATATGCCGATTCAGAAACGTACGTCCGCCCGGCGCATTTTTTTTACGCCGTTTACGCAAGGCTTTTTCCGGCGTAAAGTTACCCCTGCTATATGAGGCGTATCCTATGTTAAGTATGGACATCGGGCCAGCGTCGAATTTTCCGTCTATTACGTCGTTTGCGTAAGTCGTTCGCGAATAGGGCTGTACGTAAGTTACGTTCACGTCGAAAGCATTGACTATTTGCGGCGTAATTTGGAGCATGCGCACTGGGATACGTTCACGGACGGCGCATGCGCCCTTAGTCAAAAACGTCATTTATGTGGGGTCAGCCTTCATTACCATACAACACGCCCACTGCATGGATAATTTGAATTCCGCGGGCTTACGCCGGACCGCATACGCTACGCCGCCTTAACTTAGGGCGCAGGTTTACGCCAGGCTTTTTGAATCCGGCCCTACATCTGTATGTAGTATATTAGATTATTTTGATCGTTGATGGTGGTAAGGTCCTGCTACTATATATCTAAATTTACTACCTTCCAGATGAAGTGCTGTGGATTTCATGGATATGAAGATTTCAAAAACTCCACCTACTACAGGAATAATCTTGAATTTCCTCCAGTCTGCTGTGATTTTAAGAGCCCCTGCCAGGAGTCTAGTATAAGCCATCTGACCAAGGTAAAATTCATTAATGGACTAACCTTATAACCTTATAACTAATAACCTAAAAAAACCTGACAGATCCAGAAATGATGCCCATTATAGCATCTGTGCGTGTCCATCCTGTTCCATAGTCAATATGGGCCTTTGCTCCTTGTAGATAATCATTTCTTCTTTTACCTCCCAGGGTTGCTTTACCGCCTTTGAGTCCTTCCTATCTAAAAATGGGAAGATTGTCGGGGGAGTGACTCTCGGAATTTGCGGTCTGGAGGTAAATGGATCCCGTTTCTTGTATGATGATATGTCATTTTATAGTAGTAGAAATCCTAAGTATCTTTTTAAACTTGGAAGTAGATACTTCAGTAAATTTGTGTTTTTTTTTCTCTCAATTAAATAAGAATTCTAACCATAAATTAATTTCAATACAAGATTTTTACAGTTACTATAAAGCTATATGACATTTTTGTTCGAATGTATATGCCTTTAGCTTTAATTCTTGGTTATTCTTACATCTATAGTCATGATTCAAATGAATAGGCTGTGACATGGAAAACAACTTATACACTGAAGTCAAGGGGCAAAATTTAAAGGGTAACTCCACTTTTGTTGGGGAAAAGAAAGTTGCAAAAAAATAATAATATAGCGTATACAATTGCGACACAAGTCTTATTGTAATTGAATGTTATTAAAAATTACCTTTCCTCTCCAAGCTGCAGCGCTGTAATTCTCTGTAAATGCAATGCAATATGGCTACCTGGGGGCTGTGTACAGAATGCTCCCTAGATATGTAATTTCCTGCTTGATTCCTGTGATTGGTTAACTGATTTTACCAGAAGTCTGCACTAAGGTACAAATTAGATTTTTGGCATCCCCTGCAACAAAAATGGCAATTTTGGTGAGATATTCCCAGGGGAAATCACGTCTAAAGGGATGCAGACCCTGCCGCTCTCCTCATTAGAGACCTGCAGGTGCAGCAGCTGATTGGTAATTATAAAGCCACTGCCATACAGACTCACTTTGCACATGGATACAGACAAACATCTATTCCTCCAGAATAACATAAGGTAGGACTCTGCAACAAAGTTTGTTAAAATCCTTGCAATGTACATAGATCACCCAGAGGAGGATATATTTTTCTCAACGAAAGTGGAGTTACTCTTTAAAAAAGGGAATACGTTGCATTTGTAGGACAAGTAATGCCTGATTGTTGATGATTGATATTTGTATCTTCATGGCACTCGATAGTATGGGATGGTGCAGGTTCTCTTGGCACAGACAAGTTGAGGATACAGAATAAGGGCACAGGGCACTGCAAGTAAAAATATCTTATTTGTTGACAAGGATCATTTTAATGGTAGTAGCGAGGCACATGTAGCCCCCCGAGCTACTGTTAGGAAACCAAGATGATCAAAAAAGTTGCTAAACTTTCAGATTCCCTGAAAAAAAAAAAATGAAATGTCAAATCGCATGCTAAATCTAAGCCTATTTCTGGCAATGGCACAGTCCGAATCAGTGCGACACCGACTTTGCGGCGCTGCGCCGATTCCCAAAAGTAGTTCCTGCAACTTCGGGGGCGATTTCAATAGACATCTGTGCATAAACCCGCACAGATGTCTCTCAAATCACCGAATTCGGATTGAAATGCCGGTTTGAAATTGTGCGAGTTCTGCTGAACCCACATGATTTCAAACCCGCATTCAGTGTGAACCCAGGCTTATAGGAGAATTGTACAAAAAAAATCAATAAATGATTGATTAAACTCACAAGTCCTCACAAGTCCTTTTTTTTAACACTACTATTACTTTATATTGGCTTTTGGAATTTACAAATGCAGCAACTTAGGCCTTGTACACACGAGGGGATATCCGTTGAAAGCGGTCCACCGGACTGTTTCCATCGGATATGTCCGCTGGCGGATTTTGATCTGATGGCTGTACACACCATCAGATCAAAATCCCAGCGGAAACATCCGCAGTGACGTGGCCGCGCCGTCGCGGCGACGTGCGCGACCCTGGAAGGTAAATACTTCCACGCATGCGTCTAATCATTTCGACGCATGCGAGGGATGGGATCGGACGGACTTATCCGGTGAGTCTGTACAGACGACCGAAATAAGTCCGAAGGACAGGTTTCCAGCGGATAGATTTCTTAGCATGCTAAGAAATTTTTATCCACTGGAAAACCGTCGGCTGGATAAATGTCCGCTTGAAAATGTCCGTTAGGCCCTACACACGACCGGATCTATCTGCTGGAACTGATCCACGGATAAATCCCATCGGACAGATCCGGTCGTGTGTACGGGGCCTAAGGCCCCGTACACACGACCGGATCTGTCCGATGGGATTTATCCGCGGATCAGTTCCAGCAGATAGATCCGGTCGTGTGTACGTCCGAGCGGACATTTCCCAGCGGATTAAAATCCAGCCGACGGATTCCCAGCGGATAAAAATTTCTTTGCATGCTAAGAAATCTATCCGCTGGAATCCAGTCCAGCGGACTGAACCGGTCGTCTGTACAGACTCACCGGATCAGTCCGTCTGCTCCCATCCCTCGCATACGTCGTAATGATTCGACGCATGCGTGGAAATATTTACCTTCCAGGGTCGCGCACGTCGCAGCGTCATCGGCGCGGCGCGGCCACATCACCACGGATGTATTCCGCGGGGATTTCGATCTGATGGTGTGTACAGCCATCAGATCCAAATCCGCCAGAGGATTTATCCGCTGGAAACGGTCCAGGGGACCGTTTCCAGCGGATATCATCTCGTCTGTACGAGGCCTTAGACTTTGGATGAAATGTTTAGCACTGGGGAACAATTTTGGATAGATAAGTAATGCTTTTTCTCTTTCGTTCATAGACGGACACAGCCTTCATTGATCTTAGGGTTATGCTTCTTCCTACCAGGAGATTTAGGCAGAATTCTACAGCACTTAAGGTGTTAAAAACTTTCCTTCATGCCGCTCCTCCCAGGGGGCGTGGCTCCCCCAGGCATAACCCCCACTCTGCTCTAGCAGCTTCAGTTTGTTTCTGCCTAACCGTCAGGAGAGTCAGGCTCTCTCTGGAGTCTGGACTCTGGAGTTTTTCTTGCTATTTTTCTTGCGATTATTCTTTCTTTTATTATTTTGTTCCTGCATTTTTGAATCCTGCGATTCTTCTATCAACAGCCGACTGGGTGACAGGCTGGGTCCTCGGCCCTTGTAGTCCCCCCAGGTTCGGCCTTCGAGCGTGTGCCGGCCCTCAGCTCAGCTTTGGGACGTCCACGACAGGCCCCTTTGCTCCAGGGGCGGCCGGGGAACTTCGGTTCTAGGGCACACATATGACCGGTCTTTATGGCCTTGTCACAGTGTGTCTGGCCGACAGCCATGCCGTTTAGCGGACGTTGGTTCTGTCTGGGATACCTCCAGCCGGTAGTCGCAGGACGGGTAAGTAGTGACCCTTGCTCAGGTAAGTGGTCTGGCTGGAATTTTCCCTGGGGAGGTCGACTGAGGGTTCGCCCTGCTTTCCTCTCTCCCTTATTCCTCTCCTTCCTTCCCTTTTGGGTAGCGGCTGTGAGGGTTTTTTTTTCTGGGGTCTCTTTATTATCACCGGGGCCTGTGTGTTAGCTGGGGCTGTGTGTGTTCACTGCAGGGGGCTGTAGTGTTCTCTGCGGGACTTGTGTGCTGTTTTACTAGGCTGCTGTGGCTGCTGGCTGTCTGTTTTAAAAAAAGAAAAAAAAAAAAGAAAGAGAGATTTTTTTTTGAAAAGTGCGCCACGGCCGCCATTTTGCCGTAGTCGCGCCTTGTATATCTCGGCGGCCATTTTCTTGTGGTCCTTGGCAGTTTTTTTGCATTACGGCGGCCATCTTTAATTTTCGTTTGTCCTCGTGTGGCCGTTTTAGCGCTCGGAGAGACCGCGAATCTCTCCGTGGGGACTGTCAGCAGCGCAGCCGGCTTCTCAGCACGTCATCAGGCTCCTCTCAGCGCGATGCACCAGGCGGGGTGGTGAGTTCCCTGGGGGCCCTCATGCTCAGAACTAGAGCTAGAACAGCCGGGAGGTGACCGTGGGTGGTTCTCTGCTTAGCAGTTTGGGTAACTCGGTGGTGGGATGCCCTGGAGCCTGTACTAGGTACTATCCTCCCCACTAAGGCCTGAGTTAACCCTCGATGCCCCTCCCCCTGCCACTTCTGTTGAGGGAGTGTTATTTCTGAAGCAGCTAGTGCCTGGTTGGGGGGTAAAAAAGCGCCCCCTCCCTAAACCTGCTTCGGGGGATGCCGCTGACATTGGACTATGCCCGGCTATTGCGTCTGGCTCTGGTTCTGTGGTGTCAGTGGATGTGGGCTAAAAACCCACGCGACCAAGGAATTTGTTGGAGCTCTTATTTTCTGCGGTTAGAGCTTATAGCTCAGTAACTAGACGGTTTGTAGTTTTGGCGGAGGTACCAGATGTACCGGTCCCTTTTGGGTTCCGCAAATCCGCAGCGCACTGCAACTGTGTTCCTTATTTGGACTTTTTATGTTACACCGCAGTATATATATATATTTTTTGCAGTCCCTGAATGCTTTGCGACCCCTTTGTAAGTAGGTGGGTCTCTCCTCCTGTGGACCCTCCAGTGTCCGGATGGAGCAAAGCCGCAACGTTGCCCGTGGCAGGGGCTCCTGCCTGTGGGGACCCCGCTGAGACCGGTCTTGACGCGGTCTCTGGTGTCACAGACTCTGACTGGTGCTGCTGAGCCCTGTAAGGACCTAGCTGAACGTTTGGTTCAGGGTATGTAGTTTGTCTGTGAGTCAGTCCTGGATGCGCTTCCCTTCCTTTCCAGGGCCTCCGCCTCTGTGGGGGTGTTTGCGCCTCCTCGTGTGGCTTACATGCTGGTCTTCGGACCGATCCTCAAAGGGTCCTTGGTGACTCACCCCTTTAGGGGTGGGCGGCTTTTGGGCCTCCCGGGTTGACACCCCTAGGGATGCCACGGGTGGTAAGAGCACGCTGCTTCCTCTGCTAGGAAGGGCAAGGAGCCTCGCCGTCGGCGAGTGCCCTCCTCTCCCGAGCGGTTCGTGCGCCCAGCACGGTGGGCATTCTGCAGGGTGCTAAGGCCCCCGCTGCGGGGCTGTGACGCGCCTGGCACCACGTGCCTTACGGGCCTGCGGACGGTATTGCTTCCGCATGTAGGTCTGCCCCCGCCCGTGTCAGGTGGGGGGCTGGCTTTGTGATTTTGCGGCTCGGTTGAGGCCTCTTCTTTCCGACCGTTGGCTTTGCGAGGTTGTTTTCTCGCGGTGCAAGATAGATTTTCTCTCTTGGCTGCCTAACAGATTTTTTCCCTCCATCCTCTGGCTTCCTCCGGTTCGCTGGTTGGTTCTGTCCAGGATCTTCTGATCGGGGGAGTGATGGTGCCAGTTCCCTCGATGGAACGGTCTCAGGGGTAATACTCCAATCTGTTGGTAATCCCCATGGTGGACGGGGTCCGTCCAATCCCGGGCCTCAGGGCCCTCGTTTGTTTTTTTGTAAAGTACAAAATTTCAGGATGGGAATTTTTTTCTGGCGTCCTTGGATGTCATGAACGCATACCTGCATGTTCCCATATGCTCTAAGCACCAGAGATTCTGGGCTTTGCGGTCAGGGAGGACCTTTTTCTTTTTGTGGCCCTCCCGCTCGACTTGGTGTCGACACCACAGGTTTTTACCGTGGTGCTCGTCCCGATACTGGCCCGGCTGTGTCAGCGGGGGTTTATCGTGGGATGTCTGGACGACATTCTCCTACGAGCTTCTGAGAACTCTGCATTTGTGGAGCCGTGTCTATCACGTGTCAGACTCTCCAGGAAGTTTTGGCTGGCTTCTGTTTTTGTCCAGAAGTCAGTGTTGGTCCCGTCTGGGACTGGAATTCCTGGGACTAGTCCTGGATTCCGCCGGGGCGGGAGTTTTGTTCTCCTAACGGAAACATTTAAGACTCTGCAATCTGCTGGGCAGCAGTTGTCGACCTAGTGGTGGTCATCTCCGCGATTCTGCTTGAGGGTTCTGGATCTGACGGTGGCCTCTTTCGAGGCGGTTCCGTATGGCCAATTTCCACGCCAGGGTGCTACAGGAGGACCTGTTGTCACGTGGGGACTAGCTTCCGTCCTCTCTGGATTACCAGGTTCGGATGAGTCATCTAGTCCCTGGTGTGGTGGCTGATGTTTTCCGGTGCTTCGGGCTGGGAAGTCGTTTCGGCCAAGCCACTGAACAGTGGTCGCGACGGATGCCAGCCTCTCCGGTTGTGGGAGGGGTTTTTGGGGCACCCAGTCAGCCCTGGGGTGCTGGACTCAGGTGGCGACCCACCTACCAATCGTTGTTCTGAATCGAGCTTTGCCTTGCCTGGTGGTCCCTGGTTCTACAGGGCCGACCATTCGGGACCCTGTCCGTCAACGCTGTGGCGTACGTCGACCATCAGGGAGGCACACAGAGCTCTGTTGCAGCGACGAGGGTCGCGCACATCCTTTGGTGGGCCAAAGGGTCCGTTCCGGCTCTATTGGCCGTATACATTCCGGGAGTACGGAATTGGCAAGCCGACTCCTAAGTCGGACTGTGCTAGACCACGGAGAGTGGTCTCTCCACCCGTAGGGGTTTTTCAGTATATGTGCCGAAAGTGGGGCACTCCAGGCGTGGTCCTTCTAATGTCCCGCCTCAACCGGAAGGTGCCATGTTTTTGGCCAGGTCACGGGACCCGTGGGCTGACGCGTCAGGCGCGTTGGTGGCTCCTTGGGGTCGCTATCGCCTGCTTTACACCTTCCCTCCTCGGTAGCTTCTTCCTCGCCTGCTGCGCAGAGTGGAAGCCGAGGGTATTTCTCAATCCGGATTGCCCCAGATTGGCCGCGTCGCTCCTGGTACGCGGACCTGGTGCGTCTGGTGGCAGACACCCCCTAGCGTCTTCCCCTGGGGGTTGATCTTCTGTTACAGGGTCCGATTATCCACCCTGTTTTTTACAGCCACTGGCTTAGCGGCGTGGCTGTTGAGAGCCTGGGGCTGAAGGCCCGAGGCCTATTGGGCTCAGTGGTCTCTACCGTGCTGCCTGCACAGAAGTCTACCTCACGTAGGTTTTACATCATACGTGGAAGGCCTGCATCTCTGTGTGTGAGGAGATGAAGTGGCACCCTCGGACACACGTGGTGTCCAGGATTCTGCTGTTTTTTACAGCAGGGAGTGGATCTGGCTCTCGCCTTAAGTACGGTTAGGAGTCAGTTTTCTGCTCTGGCTGTTACTTTCAATGAGCCTTGGCGTCGCACTCCTTGGTGCGTACGTCTGTTCTGGGGGTCTGGCATTTGGCCCCTCCACTACCCCCATGGGACTTGTATTTAGTCCTTTTGGTTCTTCTAGATGCTCCCTTTGTGCACATTCGGGAGGTTTTTTGTTGACTGTCACGAGACGGGAGCTGGTTTAGCTCAAGTGCTAGAGTACCTGCCCTTCATGCATTTGACTCTGGGTTCCAGCCCAGGAAGGTCTGCGTTGTCACGTGGCCGTGGCTCGTCGTGGGCATTTCCACTGTGATTTTTTCTGGTAGCGATTACCTCGATCAGACTAGTGTTTGTCTGAACTGGAGGCCTTGTCTTGCAAGGCTCCCTGCTTGGTCATCCATAAGGATGAGGTGGTGCTGCGGCGCAGCCGTCTTTTCTCACCAGGGTGGTTTCGGCTTTTCACATTGGTGTGGACATTGTTCTTCCATCCTTATGTCCTTGGCCGAAATGGAGGGAGGTGGCCACTTTTACATCCTCTGGATGTGATTCGGGCCCTACGTATGTACTTATCTGCTACGATTCCGTTCCGGAAGTCGGTCTCACTGTTCGTGTCGCTGGCTGGTTCTACCAGGGGGCCTGGTAGTCTCGTCGGCCACCTTTTTCCGGGGTGGATCCGACGGATTGTGCTTCAGGTCTATGCCCTGAAGGGGCAGGCGCCTCCCTTTTGGGTTACGGCGCATTCGACCAGGGCGATCGGGGCCTCTTGGGCTTTCAGGCATTATGCCTCTGTGTTACAGGGGTGTATGGCAGCGACCTGGTCGTCGTTCCACACTTTTTCTAAGTCTTACAAGGTGGATGTGAGTGCATCTTCTGATGCCTCCTTCGGCCGCAGGGTGTTACAGGCGGCAGTTTACGGTTGGAGTTCCTCCGTTGAGTAACTCCGGTTTTGTTTGGGGTGTAACCTGTTTTTGCTGTGTTATTTTCCCACCCCTCGAATTTTTTTGACACTGCTTGGGGACGTCCCTAAGGTCAATGAAGGCTGTGTCCGTCTATGAATGAAAGAGAAAAAAAGGATTTTTGTACTCACCGTAAAATCCATTTCTCTGAGTTCATAGACGGACACAGCACCCACCCCTCCTTGGTTTGTACTGCTTGTTACGAACTGAAGCTGCTAGAGCAGAGTGGGGGTTATGCCTGGGGGAGCCACGCCCCCTGGGAGGAGCGGCATGAAGGAAAGTTTTTAACACCTTAAGTGCTGTAGAATTCTGCCTAAATCTCCTGGTAGGAAGAAGCATAACCCTAAGGTCAATGAAGGCTGTGTCCGTCTATGAACTCAGAGAAATGGATTTTACGGTGAGT
Organism: Rana temporaria; assembly: GCF_905171775.1. Lineage (NCBI taxonomy): Eukaryota > Metazoa > Chordata > Amphibia > Anura > Ranidae > Rana > Rana temporaria. The sequence continues at coordinate 442,678,742 of NC_053491.1, forward strand.
ACAAAAAAAAGGATTTTTGTACTCACCATAAAATCCATTTCTCTGAGTTCATAGACGGACACAGCACCCACCCCTCCTTGGTTTGTACTACTTGTTACGAACTGAAGCTGCTGGAGCAGGGTGTGGGTTATGCCTGGGGGAGCCACGCCCCCTGGGAGGAGCGGCATGAAGGAAAGTTTTTAACACCTTAAGTGCTGTAGAATTCTGCCTAAATCTCCTGGTAGGAAGAAGCATAACCCTAAGGTCAATGGAGGCTGTGTCCGTCTATGAACTCAGAGAAATGGATTTTACGGTGAGTACAAAAATCCTTTTTTTATATACAACCAGCTGCCAAATGCCTGTGACGCGGGAGGGGGGGGGGTTGTATTGTAGAGGGGGTTTGTAAAGTAGGGGGGTCTGTAATGTAGAGGGGGTCTGTAATGTAGGGGGGTCTGTACTTTAGGGAGGGGGTCTGCACTGTAGGGAGGGGGTCTGTACAGTAGGGAGGTCTGTGTAACATGCAGGGGGTCCAGAACTGTTAGGCCTCGTACACACGATAGGTTAAACAGAGGACAGCGGTCTGATGGACCATTTTCATCGGTCAAAACCGATCGTGTGTATCCCCATAGGTTGTTTAACCATCGGTTAAAAAAAAGCCAACTTGCTTTAAATTTAACCTATGTATTCCTAACCGATAGGTCAAAACCGATCGTTAGTAGGCACAACCATCGGTTAAAAATCCACGCATACTCAGAATCAAGTCGACGCATGCTTGGAAGCATTGAACTTCGTTTTTTCCAGCACGTCGTTGTGTTTTACGTCACCGCGTTCTGACACGATCGTTTTTTTAACCGATGGTGTGTAGGCGCGACGGACCATCTGTCAGCTTCATCGGTTAACCGATGAAAACGGTCCATCAGACCGTTCTCATCGGATGGACTGATCGTGTGTACGCGGCTTTAGTGGCGTGTCTGTGTAACAAACTGTGGGGGGCTGTGTAATGTAAAGGGGTCCAGAGGTGCAGGGTGCTGTGTAATGTAAAGGGGTCCAGAGGTGCAGGGTGCTGTGTAATGTAAAGGGGTCCAGAGGTGCAGGGTGCTGTTTAATGTAAAGGGGTCCAGAGGTGCAGGGTGCTGTTTAATTTAAAGGGGTCCAGAGGTGCAGTGCTATGTAATGTAAAGGGGTCCAGGGTGATGTGTAATGTAAAGGGGTCCATCTGTGCTGAATGGAGGGGTCTGTGCAGAATGGGGGGTCTGTGCTGAATGGAGGGGTCTGTACATTCTCTAGGCTATATTTATATGGGCATGGAGTGAAGCTGAATTATATCAAGAGCTATTTCACACTGCCAGCTGGCTGCGTTATCGGTAAAGCGCCGCTTTATCATCGTTTTAGCTGAGCTATTTGGCCGCTATCAGGGTGCTTTTAACCCCTGCTTGCGTTTGAAGAAAGGGTTAAATGCGACTGTGTATTGCCGATGTGGAAGCGCCCCCCCCCCCCTGAAAAAATTCAGCGGACGCCCATGCCCACAACCCATCATTAACCGCAGACGCGACGGTATACAGTAAGAGTAAGATAGGCTATTAGCTCTTCGGGGGTGGGCTCTACTATAAATGATTTATATGCCATGAAAAGTGCTGTAAAGTTATTTTGTGCTTGGTTTTATAAATTAAATAAATGTTGTCTGTTGTGTTTGCCTTGCAGCTTGCAGCCATGATTGTCGCACTCATGTTGTTTTGCCAGATCAGAAAAAAGTAATCGATTGGATCTGCCATTCTTTTTGCTGGGGATATCTCGTTTAATGGTGGTACTAAACATGAATGCAGAGGGTGAAGCCATGTGCTATGATTTAGGAGAGTACACTCTGTGTAGTATCACCTCTCTAATTCATGAATTTCCGGCATCAGCTTGTCAGTTTGATTGTCATCTGAGCAGATCCCAGCAATGGTCAAAGATTATCAGCACTGTCACACCGGAGCCTACCGCACGTCACCTTATTATATAAATTCTATTTTCTTACACTTTTTAACCTATAAAGACTTATATGATAACGCATTGTAAAGAGCAAAAAAAGATGTGCGCAGTGCAATAACTGACATCAACTGATCAGATTTCAGTTTATGGTAGTTAGGAAATATAAAGACTGGTTGCTCACGGTTACTGTAATTTTTACATTATTGGGCTTATTCAATAAGGCATAAAGCAAAGAAAAAAATATAAGTAACATGTCTCCCAATCAGCCAATCCGATTTCAGCTGTCTTTTTTTGCAGTGCAGCTTAAAAAAAAAAATCTTACCTGGCTTCTGATTGGTTGCTTCTGTTTTTTTCTTTCCTCCTGTTTTATCAATTTACTTTAGGAATCGTTTGTATATATAAAATGTAAGAAAGTATGTTTATGTTTGATGAATGTTAATGAATATAAAAAATAGTTGATAAATATTTTAATTATAAGGGCTAAAGTTAATAATAAAAACTAAGGCTGTTATAGGTGTATTGTGTTTTGTAACCATTTTAATTTATTTTGAGTGCCTCAGATCCTGACCCCTTTATATCCTGTGTTATTTATTGTAAAAGGGACAAAGTGTCCTAAAAAGAATCACATTATTAAAAGGGAAGAAGGGCAGGAAGTTTGTGAAGGGGTGGGAGGAAGAAAAGGAGGGGAGGTTAGGAAGGGGGTGGAAATAAGAGAACAGATGAAAATGAAGGATGGGAGGGGAAGTAAAAGAGAGAAGGAGGGAAAGAAGGGTGGGGGAGGAGGGCAAAAGTTTGGAGAGGAAGGATAAAAGGGGAGGGAAGGCAAGAAGGGTTGGGAAGGAAAGGTGAGGGTGGGAGAGGGGAGAGTTGTTGGGAAGAAAGAAAGAAAAAGGTGGGATGAAGTGTTGGAAAAGTAGGGTGGGAGAGGAGGGAAGAGTGGTTAAGAAGGAAGGGTGAGAGGGGGGGCAGAGGGGAAAAGGTGTGGGAAGGTAGGGTGGGCAAGAAGGGATGAAGTATTGGGAAGGAAGGAAGGAGGGAGTGTTGGTTAGGAAGGGTAGGAGAGCTGGGAAGAAGTGTTGGGAAGGAAGGGTGGGAGAGGAGGGAGAGAGTATTGGGAAGATAGGATGGAAAAGGTGGGAGAAAGTGTTGGGGGGAAAGTGTGAGATGGGGAAGAAGAGCTGGGAAAGAAGGGTGGAAGAGGAGGTAGGGAGTGTTGAGAAGGAAGGGTAGAAGAGGAGGGAGGGAGTGTTGGGAAGGAAGGGTGGGAGAGGAGGGAGGGAGTGTTGGGAAGGAAGGGTGGGAGAGGAGGGAGGGTTGGGAAGGAAGGGTGGGATAGCTGGGAAGATGTTTTGGGAAGGCAGGGTGAGAGGGGGAAGAAGGACTGGGAAGGATGGGTGGGAGAGGAGGTAGGGAGTGTTTGTTAGGAAGGGTGTGAGAGGAGGGAGTATTGGGAAGGAAGGGTAGGCAAGCTGGGAAGAAGTGTTGGGAAGAAAGGGTGAGAGGGGGAATAAGGGCTGGGATGAGAGAGGGGGGAGTGTTTGGAAGGAAGGGTGGGAGAGGAGTGAGGGAGTGTTTGGAAGGAAGGGTGGAATAGGAGTGAAGGAGTGTTTGGAAGGAAGGGTGGGAGAGGAGTGAGGGAGTGTTGGGAAGGAAGGGTGGGAGAGGAGTGAGGGAGTGTTTGGAAGGAAGGGTGGGAGAGGAGTGAGGGAGTGTTTGGAAGGAAGGGTGGGAGAGGAGTGAGGGAGTGTTTGGAAGGAAGGGTGGGAGAGGAGTGAGGGAGTGTTGGGAAGGAAGAGTGGGAGAGGAGTGAGGGAGTGTTTGGAAGGAAGGGTGGGAGAGGAGGGAGGGAGTGTTGGGAAGGAAGGGTAGGAGAGGAGGGAGGGAGTGTTGGGAAGGAAGGGTGTGAGAGGAGGGAGGGAGTGTTGGGAAGGAAGGGTGGGAGAGGAGTGAGGGAGTGTTTGGAAGGAAGGGTGGGAGAGGAGGGAGGGAGTGTTGGGAAGGAAGGGTGGGAGAGGAGTGAGGGAGTGTTGGGAAGGAAGGGTGTGAGAGGAGGGAGGGAGTGTTGGGAAGGAAGGGTGGGAGAGGAGTGAGGAAGTGTTGGGAAGGAAGGGTGGGAGAGGAGGAAGTGTTGGGAAGGAAGGTGGGAGAGGAGGAAGTGTTGGGAAGGAAGGGTGGGAGAGGAGGAAGTGTTGGGAAGGAAGGGTGGGAGAGGAGGAAGTGTTGGGAAGGAAGGGTGTGAGAGGAGGGAGAAAGTGTTGGGAAGGAAGGGTGGGAGAGGAGGAAGTGTTGGGAAGGAAGTTGGGAGAGGAGGAAGTGTTGGGAAGGAAGGGTGGGAGAGGAGGAAGTGTTGGGAAGGAAGGTGGGAGAGGAGGAAGTGTTGGGAAAGAAGGGTGGGAGAGGAGGTGTTAGGAAAAAGGGTGAGGGGGGAAGAAGGGCTGGAAAGGAAAGATGGAAGAAAAGGCAAGGGAGGGAAGGTATGTGTGGGAAGGGAAGATAAAGATTCAAGGGGTTGGGTGGGGGAGGGACAAATGCAGAAAGAAAGGGAAAGGGATAGAAGAAAAAGAATGGGAAGGGAATGAATAGGATTTAAATACTTACACTATTTGCTTTTCAAATTAGATTTAAAAAATGTTTTATTTGTTTATTTGTATATGTGCCTGGTTTGAAGAGGAATGATTTGTCCTAGTGGAAAATGAAATCTAAACCAAAATATATTTTTATCCTTAGTTATGACTAATGATTTTCTTGAATTTTTTATTTTTATTCTTCTCACCTGTCCATGCGTAATACTTCCCTCTGCATGCTTTGGTGTCATTTAGTGCAGATCACAGAAGTATCATCCAGGCTTGGAGCCGTTCTTTCCCCAGGTGGCCTGTGGTGTGACACACACAGTAAACACCGCCTGGCACATGTGTACTGACAGGTGATTGGCTGCCATTTTCCCAGGGTAGCCTTGCGGTGTTATAGCCAAGAGCTGTTTTGAAGGCAGACAATACCTTGGAGAGTTCAGTGTATGCAAGACGGTGACATTTTTATGCAGACATGCAGCAACAATCACTTGTGTTTTTAATAATAGCATGTAATTTGTTCCTGTATGAGAACAGGCCACCTTACAGGTCACTTGGCACTTTTGACAATTACTGCAAATAACCAGACATGTTCAGGTATTGATTCTACATTATAAAGCTGCCTAGAGATGGATAGAATTTAGAATACAAATCCTTAGGAATAGTTTTAGTAAAATGTGTATGAAGATTCTTAGAACATTTAAATGTAATTCGAAAGATTTTGTTTGCCTTTAAAGTGGAGTTTCCATCCCAAATTGTTATTGCATTATTGTGCTCATTAGACCTAAAAAAGAAAAAAAGAAAACATTTTTTTTACTCATCTGGAAATGCCTGTTGCTATGCGGTCCCACGAAATCTGCCTTTGGAATCACCTAGGATTCTGACATCATCTAATGCTCCTGGGAAATGTGTGTCATCATTTCCCAGGATGCAGTGCGCTACCCAATTATCACTCCCCATCCAAGACTTCCAGGAAGTAAGTGCTTGTGGGCTTCACAATGCCCACAAGCGAAATGACAACGGTGTAGACATAGCTTTTATAAAGTATCTTTTTTGAATAACTATGCGGAGCAGCGGCGGATTGTAAAATAGTAAGTGACCGGATTTATATTATAAAAACGCATGATGAAAAGACATACATTTAAAAAATGCTAATTGTGGTTGGAACCCCGCTTTAACATTTGATTTAGCAAATAATGGACTTTACTGAACGAAAATCACACAATTTTCTCGTCGATGCGGTCAAAAATGGATGTCGATTTCACTGCACTAATGATTTAGGAAATTAATTACCGTATTTATAGGCGTATACCGCGCACTTTTTTGCCCTGAAATTCAGGGCAAAATCGTGGGTGCGCGATATACGCCGATACCCGCTTCCCACGCCGAGTTTGAACTACTGCGCCGGCATATACCAAGCGCAGTACACTTGTGTATAGTCGGGCAGGCTCGGCTCCTCTCGCAGTCACGTCCTGGACGTACAGGACGTGACCGCGAGAGGAGACAAGCCTGTCCGACTATACACGAGTGTACTGCACTCGGTATATGCCGACGCAGTAGTTCAAACTCAGCGCGGGAAGCGGAGATCGAGCGGGGAGGACACCGCAGAAGGACGGCGGATCCGACGAGGACACCACCGAAGCCGCAGACGGACGCCGGACCCGACGAGGCCGCCGATGGACACCGCGCAAGACACCAAAACTGTACGTACTAAAATCTTTTTTTCACAGGAATGCTGGTCCACTTTAGGGGTGTGCGCTATACGCCGGAGCGCGCAATACCCCGATAAATACGGTAACTGTCTTAAAACGTTCATTTACTATGAATCTTTGGGCCAGATTCACAGACATTTGCACTTGCGCCGCGTATCAGTGATACGCTACGCCGTCGTATCTTACCTGGCGGAATTTCGAATCCACAGCGATTTTGCGCCGTAAGTTACGGCGGCGTAGTGTTTTTCTGGCGGCGTATTTGAAATTGGGAGGGTTGGGGGCGTGATTCATTTAAATGAAGCGCGTCCCCGCGCCGAATGAACTGCGCATGCTCCGTTTTGAAATTTCCCGCCGTGCTTTGCGCGTTTTTTGAACTTCGACGTGACTTACGTCCATCCCTATTAACGGACGACTTACGCAAAAAAAAAAATTAAAATTTCGACGCCGGAACGACGGCCATACTTTAACATGGCAAGTCTATCTATACGCCACAAAATAGCAGCTTTAACTTTACGCCGGAAAAAGCCGACTAGAGACGACGTAAGAGAATGCGACGACCACGCGTACGTTCGTGGATCAACGGAAAAAGCTCATTTGGATACCCGGCGCTGAAAACTACGCGAACTCCACCCAGCGGGCGCCAAAGTATTGCATCTAAGATCCGAAGGCGTACGAAGCCGTACGCCTGTCGGATCTTACCCAAATGCCGTCGTATCTTGGTTTGAGGATTCAAACTAAAGATACGACGTGGGAAATCTGAAAGTACACCGTACTTGCACTGTGAATCTGCCCCTTTGTTTGAAAATTGTACCTATCTATGACCAGCTTTAAGGTGTATCCAGAGCAGGGGTACCCAACCAGTGGCCCGGGGGCCACACGTGGCTTGCGGAGCCCTCTGATGTGGCCCGCGACCTCCTGCTCTGGGATGGAATAGAATACTGGGGGTAATCCACAAAGATCCGGCGTAACTTAATTTCTCTTTCGTTCATAGACGGACACAGCATCCTTTGACCTTAGGGTTATGCTTCTTCCTACCAGGAGATTTAGGCAGAATTCTTACAGCACTTAAGGTGTTAAAACTTTCCTTCATGCCGCTCCTCCCAGGGGGCGTGGCTCCCCAGGCATAACCCACACCCTGCTCCAGCAGCTTCAGTTTGTTTCTGCCTAACCGTCAGGAGAGTCAGGCTCTCTCTGGAGTCCTGGACTCTGGAGTTTTTTCTTGCGAATTTTTTTGCATCTTGCAAGTTTTTTCCTCGCTTTTTTATTTTATTTTTGAATCCTGCGATTCTTCTATCAACAGCCGACTGGGTGACAGGCTGGGTCCTCGACCCTTGTAGTCCCCCCAGGTTCGGCCCTCGAGCGTGTGCCGGCCCTCAGCTCCGCTTTGGGACGTCCACGACAGGCCCCATTGCTCCAGGGGCGGCCGGGGAACTTCGGTTCTAGGGCACACATATGACCGGTCTCTATGGCCTTGTCACAGTGTGTCTGGCTGACAACCATGCCGTTCACGGACGTTGGTCTGTCTGGGATACCTCCAGCCGGGTAGTCGCAGGACAGGTAAGTAGTGGCCCCTTACTCAGGTAAGTGGTCTGGCTGGAATGTTTTCCCTGGGGAGGTCGACTGAGGGTTTTTCCCTGCTTTCCTCTCTCCCTTATTCCTCTCCCTCCTTCCCCCTTTGGGTGACGGCTGTGCAGGGGTTTTTTTTCCCTGGGGCTCATATTTTTTCACTCGGGTATGGCTGGGGCTGTTCTGTGTCGCTGCAGGGGACTGTGGTGGTCATTCTGGGCATTTTTGTGTGTGCTGTGTGCTGTTTTGGTGTACTGTCTTTTTTGGGTACACTGTCTTTTTAAAACTGCGCAATGGCGGCCATTTTGCCGGAGCCGCGCTTGTATTATTCGGCGGCCATTTTCTTGTGGCCGGAGCCGTTTTCAGCACTAGTTCGGCCTCTAGTGGCCGTTTCGGCGGGGAAAAAAGACCGCGAATCCTCTGAGGGGACAGACGCAGCGCTGCAGCTTCTCCTCAGCACACACTTGTCCTTCACAGACCGCGCTGTACCAGGGGGGTGGTGAGTCTCAGGGGGCCCCATACTATGCTCTAGCGGCCGGGAGGTGACCTGTGGGGGACTTTTTTCCTGCCATTGGCAGTGGGGGTGACACGGCAGCTGCAATATGGAGCCTGAATCAGGCCCCTCATTCCTCACAATGCCGGAATTAACCCTTAGCGCCCCTTCCCCTGCCACATCTGTTGAATCGGTGTCGGCTGTCCTGGAGTCTTTTCTCACCAGGTTTGAAGCTGCCAGTGCTCGGTTGGGGGGTAAAAAGCGCCCCCCCCCCCCGGAGGCTGTTTCTGGGGATATCTCTGACGCAGAATCTGATAACGCTGTTGCTGCTTCTGGTTCTGTCATGTCAGAGGATGCGGGCTTAACCCACATGGACAGCGAGGATGACTCTGCTGCGGAGTCTGCTGACAAGGAATTTGTTGGAGCTCTTATTACTGCGGTACGTGAGACTCTTCATTTAGAGGATGTGGCGGAGACACCAGCGGTGTCAGTCCCTTTTGGATTCCGCAAACCACTGCGTACCGCTAAGGTATTCCCTTGTGTTCCTTATTTGGACAATTTGTTGTATAAGGAATGGGATACACCGCAAAAGGCTTTTACTGTTCCTAAAAGCTTTGCTACCCGTTACCCCCTGGAGGAGGACTTTTTAAAAAAGTGGGTCACTCCTCCGTCGGTGGACCCTCCTGTGTCCAGACCGAGTAAGGCTACTACGTTGCCTGTGGAGGGGGCTCCTGCTTTCAAGGACCCCGCTGATAGGAGAGTGGAGGCAGTGGCCCGCTCCCTGTTCTCGGTGGTGGGTTCGGCGGTAAGGCCGGCTCTGGCCGGAGCCCTGGTAGCTCAGACGCTGACTGAAAGGGCGAAGCTCCTGCTGCAGGATCTGGAGGTCCAAGGTGCTTCCGAGTCCTCTAGGGACCTGGCTGAGCAGTTGATTCAGGGTCAGAAGTTTCTCTGTGAGGCGGCTATGGATTCGATTCCTTTGCTTTCCAGGGCTTCTGTCTACGCAGTGGTTCTGCGCCGCCTTATATGGCTGAAGTGCTGGTCGGCTGACAAGTCCTCGAAAAAGGCCTTGGTGGATTTGCCCTTTAAGGCGGACGGCTCTTTGGGGCATCCCTGGATGACATCATTAAGGATGCCACTGGAGGTAAGAGCACCTTGCTCCCTCAGTCGGGGAAGGGTAAGGAACCTCGCCGCAAGCAAGGTCCTACTTTTACTACCCCTAAGCGTTTTTTTCGTGAGCCCAGCGCGGCTGGAAAAGGTCCGCAAGGGGCGTAAGCGCCCCTGGTTTAACAAACCAAACAAGCCTGCGGACAAGCCTGCTTCCGCATGAAGGTCTGCCCCCGCCCGGGTCTCGGGTGGGGGGGCGGCTTCACGACTTCGTGGATCGGTGGAATTCTCTTCTGACCGACCGTTGGGTTTGCGAGGTGGTCGCCTCGGGGTACAAGATAGAGTTCCTCTCTTGTCCCCCAAACAGATTTTTTCCATCCAACCTCCAGCTTCCTCCGGATCGTCGGCTAGCCCTGTCCGGGGCTGTCCAGGATCTTCTGGACAGAGGGGTAGTTGTGCCGGTTCCCTCGCTGGAACGGTTTCGGGGGTTCTACTCCAATCTGTTCGTGGTTCCCAAGAAGGGAGGGGTTCGCCCTGTCCTGGACCTAAAGGCCCTCAACTCCTTTGTCAAGGTGCAGCCATTCAGGATGGAGTCGGTCCGTTCTATCATAGCGGCCCTCCACCAGGGGGACTTCATGGCGTCCTTGGACATCATGGACGCATACCTGCATGTCCCCGTTTGCACAAGCCACCAAAGGTATCTGCGTTTTGCGATCGGGGAGGACCACTATCAATTCGTGGCCCTCCCGTTCGGGCTGGCGTCGGCACCACGGGTGTTCACCAAGGTGCTCGCCCCGATCCTGGCCTTGCTAAGGCAGCGAGGGATCGCTATCGTGGGATACCTGGACGACCTTCTTCTTCAAGCTCAGAGTTAGAGGAGGACGTGTCCATCACGTGTCGGACTCTGCAGGAGTTCGGCTGGCTTCTGAATCTCAAAAAATCAGTGTTGGTTCCGTCCCAGAGGCTGGAACACCTGGGGATGGTTTTGGATTCGGGGGAGGCAAAAGTGTTCCTCCCATCGGAAAAACTGCGGACCCTGCAATCTGCAGTGAGACAGTTGTCGACCCAGAAGTGGTCGTCTCTTCGCTTCTGCATGCGGGTTCTGGGTCTGATGGTGGCCTCCTTTGAGGCGGTTCCGTATGCCCAATTCCACACCAGGGTACTACAGAAGGAGATTCTGTCACGATGGGACAGGGTCCCATCTTCTCTGGATCGCCAGATTCGGTTGAGCCATCTGGCCTGGTGGCTGACGTCTCCGGTGCTTCGGTCCGGGAAGTCTTTTCTTCCGTGCCGCTGGACAGTGGTCACGACGGATGCCAGCCTCTTCGGCTGGGGGGGCGTCTGGGGCACCCAGTCAGCCCAGGGGCAATGGACTCAGGAGGAGTCCCGCCTGCCGATCAATATCCTGGAGCTCCGAGCGATCAAGCTGTGCCTTGTCAGGTGGTCCCTGGAGCTGCAGGGCCGTCCTGTCAGGATCCAGTCCGACAACGCCACGGCCGTGGCGTACGTCAATCATCAGGGCGGCACAAGGAGCTCGGCCGCGGCGACGGAGGTCGCTCACATACTTCGATGGGCCGAAAGGTCCGTTCCGGCCCTGTCAGCGGTATACATTCCGGGAGTTCTGAATTGGCAGGCCGACTTCCTAAGTCGCACGACTCTGGATCAAGGGGAGTGGTCTCTCCATCCGGAGGTGTTTCAGATCCTGTGCCAAAAATGGGGCACTCCAGACGTGGACCTTCTGGCGTCCCGTCTCAATCGGAAGGTACCACGGTTTGTGGCCAGGTCAAGGGACCCGTGGGCAGACGCGTCAGACGCGTTGGTGGCTCCCTGGGGTCAATATCACCTGATTTACGCCTTCCCTCCTCTAAGGCTCCTACCCCGCCTGCTGCGCAGGGTGGAGGCCGAAGGGATTCCTACGATCCTGATCGCCCCAGATTGGCCGCGTCGCTCTTGGTACGCGGACCTGGTACGTCTGGTGGCAGACGCCCCCTGGCGCCTGCCTCTGAGGGAAGATCTCCTGTCTCAGGGCCCGATCTTCCATCTTGCTTTACGGTCACTGGCTTTAACGGCGTGGCTGTTGAGAACCAGGTACTGAAGGACCGGGGCCTGTCGGGCCCGGTAATCTCTACCATGATGCGTGCACGGAAGTCCACTTCTCGAAAAATTTATCATCGTACATGGAAAGCATACATCTCTATGTGTGAGGAGATGAAGTGGCACCCCCGTACTTACGTGGTGTCCCGGATCCTGCTGTTCCTACAGCGGGGAGTGGACCAGGCTCTTGCCTTGAGCACGATCAAGAGTCAGATTTCTGCTCTGGCTGTTTATTTTCAGCGTCCCGTGGCAGCGCACTCTTTGGTTCGCACGTTTGTGCAAGGGGTCCGGCATGTGGCCCCCCCGGTGCGCCCTCCGCTACCTTCTTGGGACTTGAACTTGGTCCTCTCGGCGCTTCAGCGTGCCCCCTTTGAGGACATTCGGGAGATCCCTTTGCTGACTCTGTCGCAGAAGGTGGTCTTTCTGGTAGCTATTACCTCTATCAGACGAGTGTCTGAACTGGCGGCCCTGTCTTGCAAGGCCCCCTACTTGGTCATCCATCAGGATAAGGCGGTGCTGCGCCCGCGACCTTCTTTTCTTCCGAAGGTCGTTTCGGCCTTTCACATTAACGAGGACATTGTTGTTCCATCATTATGTCCTCAGCCGAAGAACCCGAAGGAAGCCGTTTTACATTCTCTGGATGTGGTTTGGGCCCTTCGAGTTTACTTGTTGGCGACAGCTCCGTTCCGGAAGTCGGACTCGCTGTTCGTGTCTGTGTCCGGTCCCAGTAAGGGCCTGGCAGTCTCGTCGGCCACCATTTCCAGGTGGATCCGACAGGTTGTGCTTCAGGCCTACGCCCTGAAGGGGCGGGCGCCTCCCTTTCGGGTCACGGCGCATTCGACCAGGGCGATTGGAGCCTCCTGGGCTTTCCGACACCAAGCCTCTGTGTTACAGGTGTGTAAGGCTGCGACCTGGTCGTCGGTCCACACTTTTTCAAAGTTTTATAAGGTGGACGTGAGTGCATCTTCTGATGCCTCCTTCGGCCGCAGGGTGTTACAGGCGGCAGTTTAAGGTTGGAGTTCCTCCGTTGAGTAACTCCGGTTTTGTTTGGGGTGTAACCTGTTGTTTGCTGTGTTATCTTTCCCACCCCTTGTTTTTTTGACACTGCTTGGGGACGTCCCTAAGGTCAAAGGATGCTGTGTCCGTCTATGAACGAAAGAGAAAAAAGGATTTTTGTACTCACCGTAAAATCCATTTCTCTGAGTTCATAGACGGACACAGCACCCACCCCTCCTTGGTTTGTACTGCTTGTTACGAACTGAAGCTGCTGGAGCAGGGTGTGGGTTATGCCTGGGGGAGCCACGCCCCCTGGGAGGAGCGGCATGAAGGAAAGTTTTAACACCTTCAGTGCTGTAAGAATTCGGCCTAAATCTCCTGGTAGGAAGAAGCATAACCCTAAGGTCAAAGGATGCTGTGTCCGTCTATGAACTCAGAGAAATGGATTTAAGTTACACTGCCTTAAAATTTCTACCTAAGTGCCCGATCCACAAAGCACTTACCTAGAAATTTCTGGCTGTGTAACTTAAATTCTGTCGGCGCAAGGCGTTCCTCTTTTCATGGGGGCAATTCCCATTTAAATCAGGCGCGCTCCTGCGCCGGCCGTACTGCGCATGCTCGTGACGTCATTTTCCCGACGTGCATAGCGCGAAATTACGTTACGCAGAGCTTTGTGGATTGCGACGGGTCAATAAAGTTGCGTCGGGAAAAAAAAAAAGATACGGCAAAAAAAAAAAAATTCAAAACAAAAAAAAAATCGCGTCGCTGGACAGAAGGGTCTGTTTTTACAAGGTGTAAACAGTTTACACTTTGTAAAAGCAGCCCTAATTTTGCGTTTGCAAACTAAAACTTACGGAGAAAAAACGAAGCTGAAAAGCTTCGTGGATCTCCGTAAGTGCTAATTTGCATACCCGAGGCGGCATTTCGACACGAAATGCCCCCAGCGGCGGATGCGGTACTGCATCCTAAGATCCGGCAGTGTAAGTCCCTTACACATGCCGGATCTTCTGCCTAACTATGGAAAACTGATTCTGTGGATCAGTTCCATAGTTAGAAACAGGGATACGACGGCGTAACAGCAGTTACGCCAGTGTATCCCTTTTGAGGATCTGGCCCACTGTTATTAACCACTTAAGCCCCGAACTATTATGCAGGTAAAGGACCTGGCCCCTTTTTGTGATTCGGCACTGCTTCGCTTTAACCGACAATTACGCGGTCGTGCGACGTTGCTCCCAAACAAAATTGGCGTCCTTTTTTTCCCACAAATAGAGCTTTCTTTTGGTGGTATTTGATCACCTCTGTGGTTTTTATTTTTTGCGCTATAAACAAAAATAGAGCGACAATTTTGAAAAAAAAATCAATATTTTTTACTTTTTGCTATAATAAATATCCCCAAAAAATATCTCAATTTTTTTTTTCCTCAGTTTAGGCCGATACGTATTGTTCTACATATTATTGGTAAAAAATAATCGAAATAAGCGTTTATTGATTGGTTTTGTGCAAAATGTATAGGGGATAGTTTTATTGCATTTTTATTAATATTTTTTTTTCTAGTAATGGCGGCGATCAGCGTTTTTTTTTTTCAAAATGTCTTATTTGTAAACAGGGACAAGGCCGCACAGGCCGACACGGTACAATGATACACACAGTACACGTAATACGTTAGGTACGCAACAACAAAAAGTAACAACTGTGTCAATTTATAGCAAAATGTCCGGATCGCGTGGCCGGTCCCCACATTTTCTCTTTATTTCAGGAAAGACCCCCTAAAGACCCCCTAAATAAGGGTGTGTACTATTCCAGAGGATAGAAAGTCAGAACTAAGGACAGCCCGTTGCGCGGGCGTAGTGTATCGTATTTACGCTACGCCGCCGCAACTTAGAGAGGCAAGTGCTGTATTCACAAAGCACTTGCGTCCTAAGTTACAGCGGCGTAGCGTAAATGGGCCGGCGTATGCGTGCGTAATTCAAAGTAGGCTGGTAGGGGGCGTGTTGTATTTAAATGAGGCTTGACCCCATGTAGATGCATTGCCGAACGAACGGCGCATGCGCGCGCATGCTGAGTATCACGTCGTATTTACGCCCAAAGATACGTCGGCTCAATGCCTGTGACGTGAACGTAACTTACGCACAGCCCTATTCGCATACGACTTACGCAAACGACGTATAAAGATACGCTTGCTCCGACGTCCCTACTTTGCATGGGCTGCGCCACCTAGACACATGCTTTATCTTTACGCTGGCGTATGTCTTACGTAAACGGCGTAACTAATTGCGACGGGCGTACGTACATTCGTGAATCGGCGTATCTTGCTCATTTACATATTCAATGCGGAAATCAAGGAAATGCCACCTAGCGGCCAGCGTAATTATTGCATCCCAAGATACGACGGCGTAGGAGACTTACGCCGCTCGTATCTTGGCCAAATCTATGCGGAACTGATTCTATGAATCAGCCGCATAGATACACCGGCGGCCATTCGGACTTACGACGGCGTATCTGGAGATACACCGTCGTAAGTCTTTGTGAATCTGGGCCTGTGATTCTCAATGGTCAGGGGGTAATAATATCATGTCCAACATGTGTCAATGACTGCAGATTCTACACTGATAAATGTCTGAATGGTAAAGTATCTCCAGTCAGGGTCATCAGCCCAGCAAATTTTATTATAGTAGGGGTGAAAAAGTGAGCTCATAGTAGATGTCACCACATCAAATGGGACCTATCAGAAAGCTTATAGTAGATGTCACCACATCAAATGGGACCTATCAGAAAGCTTATAGTAGATGTCACCACATCAAATGGGACCTATCAGAAAGCTTATAGTAGATGTCACCACATCAAATGGGACCTATCAGAAAGCTCATAGTAGATGTCACCACATCAAATGGGATATACTGTATCAGAGAGCTCATAGTAGATGTCACCACATCAAATGGGACCTATCAGAGAGCTCATAGTAGATGTCACCACATCAAATGGGATATACTGTATCAGAGAGCTCATAGTAGATGTCACCACATCAAATGGGACCTATCAGAGAGCTCATAGTAGATGTCACCACATCAAATGGGACCTATCAGAGAGCTCATAGGTCCCATTTGATGTGGTGACATCTACTATGAGCTCTCTGATAGGTCCTATTTGATGTGGTGACATCTACTATGAGCTTTCTGATAGGTCCCAGTTGATGTGGTGGCATCTACTATCAGAAAGCTCATAGTAGATGTCACCACATCAAATAGGACCTATCAGTGAGCTCATAGTAGATGTCACCACATCAAATAGGACCTATCAGAGAGCTCATAGTAGATGTCACCACATCAAATAGGACCTATCAGTGAGCTCATAGTAGATGTCACCACATCAAATAGGACCTATCAGAGAGCTCATAGTAGATGTCACCACATCAAATGGGACCTATCAGAAAGCTCATAGTAGATGTCACCACATCAAATGGGACCTATCAGAAAGCTCATAGTAGATGTCACCACATCAAATGGGACCTATCAGAAAGCTCATAGTAGATGTCACCACATCAAATGGGACCTATCAGAGAGCTCATAGTAGATGTCACCACATCCAATGGGACCTATCAGAGAGCTCATAGTAGATGTCACCACATCCAATGGGACCTATCAGAGAGCTCATAGTAGATGTCACCACATCAAATGGGACCTATCAAAAAGCTCATAGTAGATGTCACCACATCAAATGGGACCTATCAGAAAGCTCATAGTAGATGTCACCACATCAAATGGGACCTATCAGAGAGCTCATAGTAGATGTCACCACATCAAATGGGACCTATCAGAAAGCTCATAGTAGATGTCACCACATCAAATGGGACCTATCAGAGAGCTCATAGTAGATGTCACCACATCAAATGGGACCTATCAGAGAGCTTATAGTAGATGTCACCACATCAAGTGAGACACGTCAGAGGACTCATATTAGGTGTTATCAGGTCAAGATGTAGCTGTTAGAGTGCTGATGTCATCAGATCAAGTGGGACTTGTCAGAGGGTTTGTAGAAGATTGAAAACAAGGATACCTTGGTAGAAAACAGAGACGCCTTGGTACAGACACTTAAATAAAACAAAATGGACGACTTGGTAGAAAACAGGGATGCCTTGGTACAAGACAAGGACACCTTGGTAAAAAATAGAGATGTCTTGGTACAGAACAGGGCCCTCTTATTACAAAATAAGAACTTCTTGGTATAAAACAGGGACGCTTGGGTACAAAACAGGGACGTCTTGGTACAAAACAGGGATGTCTTTGTACAGGACATAGATGCCTTGGTACAAAACAGGGACATCTTGGTACAAAACAGGGACGTCTTTGTACAGGACATGGATGCCTTGGTACAAAACAGGGACATCTTTGTACAGGACAGGGATGCCTTGGTACAAAACAGAGATGTCTTGGTGCAAAACAGGGACATCTTGGCAAAAAAAAGGGACGCTTTGGTCCAAAACAGGGACACCTTGCTAAAAAAACAGAAGCATCTTGGGCCCAGATTCTCAAAAGAGATACGACGGATCTCCAGATACGCCGTTGTATCTCTGCCTAGCGCCGTCGTATCTATGCGACTGATTCTTAGAATCAGTTACGCATAGATATCCATTAGATCCGACAGGCGTAAGTCTCTTACGCCGTCAGATTTTAACTGCATTATTTTTTTGGCCCGCTAGGTGGTGCTTCCGTCGAAATCCGCGTTGAGTATGCAAATTAGCAAGATACGCGAATTCCTGAACGTACGCGCGTCCGACACAGTAAAGTTACGACGTTTACGTTAGGCTTTTCCCGGCGTAAACTTGCCCCTGGGTCTATGAGGCGCAGTCAATGTTAAGTATGGGCGTCGTTCCTGCGTCGAAAATTTAAAAAAATTACGTTGTTTGCGTAAGTCGTCCGTGAATGGTGCTGGACATAATTTACGTCCACGTCAAAGCCAATGACGTCCTTGCGACGTCATTTAGAGCAATGCACGCTGGGATATTTTAGGGACGGCGCATGCGCAGTTCGTTCGGCGCGGGGACGCGCTTCATTTAAATGAAACACGCCCCCTACCCGCCGAATTTTAATTCCGCCGGGTGATTTACGCTACGCCGCTGCAACTTTACAGGCAAGTGCTTTTTGAATAAAGCACTTGCCTGAAAAACTTGCGGTGGCGTAACGTAAATGAGATACGTTACGCCCGCACAAGTTTGCGCCCATCTATGTGAATCTGGGCCTTGGTATATAACAGGAATGCTTTGGTAAAAAACAAGGGCAAAGACATACAAAACAAGGACGCCTCGGTACAAGACAGAGACGCTTCGGTACAAAACTTTATTTACAACAGAATTTTTTCTTTGTTCCTTTTGTTCGAAATACAACATCAAATAACAATATAATTTTAAAAATAAATGAACTTGATTCATGAAAAATCATTGAAAGCATGATTGCGGTTGCTACATGATTTCAAAAGCACCTTTATTATTGCTTCCTTGTGGTCAGACATCCAGGGGCAACCAGACCTGTGTGAATAGTCTGGGGAGTGATCTTTGTGTGCTGTCCTAATGAGACAACCAGAGCGCTGCTATCCAGCATCCGACCGGAAGTGACGTATGCGTTCCACTGAGTGAGGAACTAGGAAGTGACAGCTACAGGAAAGTCTCCAGAGCGGTCTTCAGGGGTCCACACTAAACAGTGAGAAATGCAAATGAAACATCCACATATATTTATGTGCCTGACTTAATTTATTTTCTGGTACGCATGTTTTTATGAGGGGACTAGTGTATATCTGTTTTTTGGGGTGACATTAAAAATTCAAAAACGATATTGCACTATATGGTTTTTTCATTCCCTCATACACCTGCGGACACTACACCCGGGAAGTGAGTACAATAACGGTGATCAAGATAGGAGAGGGGTATGCAGTTTCCAAGCATCTGAGGTGACACGTGAGGCGATATATATGGAAATGCGAGTGTAAAGAAACCATCTGGTGAGTGTTTCCCCCGAAGGGGACCCTATATCCCCCCACGTGGTGAATGCCTTTTTGGTGATTGGAGCACATACTTAAGCTACATCTGATCGGGTCATCCTACACAGCTTTTTATCTTTTTTCAAACTAGAGGTTTGCAGCGCTGCTGCAGGACTATTTACATGCTCTGTGCGGGCTGTTTTTATTTTTCTGCTTTTATCAAGATTCACAAATGCATTACGCCGGCGTATCTATTGATACGCCGGCGTAATTTTAAATTTCCAGCGTTGTATCTTTGTTTTGTATCTTAAAAACAAGATCCGACGGCTCTCGGCTCGATCCGACAGGCGTACGTCCTAGTACGATTTTGAATTTTTTACGTTGTTTGCGTAAGTCGTTCGCGAATAGGAATTTGCGTAGAATGACATCACCGTCGTAAGCATTGGCTGGTTCCGGTTTAATTTCGAGCATGTGCACTGGGATACCCCCATGGACGGCGCATGCGCAGTTAAAAAAAAACGTTGTTTACGTAGGGTCACAACGTATTTACAAAAAACACGCCCCCATCATAGAGATTTGAATGGCGCGCCATTACGCCGCCAAAGATACACTACACCGCCGTAACTTACGGCGCGGATTCTTTGTGGATTTGAAAAAAATAAAAATTACGGCGGCGTAGTGTATCTTACATACGCTGCGCCCGGCGTAGAGAAGCGCCGATTTACGTGGATCTGGCCCCCAGTCTTCATATCCCCATAAGACAGCTTCTATTTAGAGATATAGTTAAAAGTGGGACTCAAGCAGAATCTTTGTCATAGTGAAGTAGGGATGGGTTTGACCTTCTGTTGGGTTGTTAATGGTATCTGTAATCATCCCTTCAGGGAATACACTAGGCATTGGTGATTGTACACCGGAGATGGGAAAAGGAAAGTTCAGCTCACGGCAACACCCCGGGTGTCACCTGAACAGGAAGTGACAAGGCCGTGCCTCTTCGGGGGCGGGTGATTGAGCTTACAGTGATTCAGAAGAAGACACTATTTTCTGCCGCCATCTGGTTAAACCATTAAAAAAGTCATCATAAAAGGGAAAATAAACATAAATGTTCGTATAATTACTCAAAAACAAACACCTCTGACCAGCCACATACAAGTTGATTTATGTACATAAAAATGCCATAGCTTGTCCTGTAACATTGTTATTGTCCATTCACACCTGTTCACAATATATCACAACTTCTGCTGGACATTTTTATTGATTTGGTCATATTGGTTGACTAATGTTCACTATGTGCCGCTTCATGTGCAGAGCCAGGTGATCCGAGCGAGCAAAATTCTTCTGGCACATTTTACATTGGAATGGGCGGACACCGGTGTGCTTACGTATATGGCGAGTGAGCTCATCGGAACGGGCAAATTTCCAATAACAACCATCCCATCCGCACACATAAGGCTTTTCCCCTGAAAAATAAATGTCAGATATTATATGAAAAACATAATGGGTAATTAAAGTCAGGAGCTGGGTTACCATAATAAGATATTACGGGGTAATAAGACACTCGGGACCTGGGTTACTGTAATAAGATATTACAGGGGTAATAAGACACCTGGGAGCTGGGTTACTGTAATAAGATATTACTGGGGTAATAAGACACTCAGGAGCCGGGTTACTGTAATAAGATATTACTGGGGTAATAAGACACTCAGGAGCTGGGTTACTGTAATTAAACTTTATAGGGGTAATAAAACACTCAGAAGCTGGGTTACTGTAATAAGATATTACATGGGTAATAAGACACTCAGGAGATGGGTTACTGTAATAAGATATTACAGGGGTAATAAGACACTCAGGAGCCGGGTTACTGTAATAAGATATTACTGGGGTAATAAGACACTCAGGAGCTGGGTTACTGTAATTAAACTTTATAGGGGTAATAAAACACTCAGAAGCTGGGTTACTGTAATAAGATATTACATGGGTAATAAGACACTCAGGAGATGGGTTACTGTAATAAGATATTACTGGGGTAATAAGATATTACAGGGGTAATAAGACACTCAGGAGATGGGTTACTGTCAGGGGCGGACTGACCATTGAGTCATTAGGGCACTGCCCGAGGGCCCCACACCATTAGGGGGCCCCATCAGGGTTGCCAGGCTCAATAACAGCGGGGACAGTATGTAAAAATATGTGTTTTTTTTACATCTGTCCCTGATATGTCCGAAACTGACATGCTTTTCATGTGAAAATCCAGAGATTTTAGCTGCTCCGCCTCTGCACTGCCTCCTGGAGTGGTGGCCATCTGTAAGCCCGGGGGCCCCATAATCTTCTATTGCCCGGGGGCCCCATGAGTTGTCAGTCCGCCCCTGGTTACTGTAATAAGATATTACTGGGGTAATAAGATATTACAGGGGTAATAAGACACTCAGGAGCTGGGTTACCATAATTAGATATTACAGGGGTAATAAGACACTCAGGAGCTTGGTTACCATAATTAGATATTACAGGGGTAATAAGACACTCAGGAGCTTGGTTACTGTAATAAGATATTACACGGGTAATAAGACACTGAGGAGCTGGCTACTGTAATTTGATATTACAGGGGTAATAAGACACTCAGGAGCCGGTTTACTGTAATAAAATACTACAGGGGTAATAAGACACTCAGGATATGGGTTACTGTAATAAGATATTACTGGGGTAATAAGATATTACAGGGGTAATAATACACTCGGGAGCTGGGTTACTGTAATAAGATATTACAGGGGTAATAAGACACTCAGGAGCTGGGTTACTGTAATAAGATATTACAGGGTAATAAGACACTCGGGAGCCGGGTTACTGTAATAGGATATTACAGGGGTAATAAGACACTCAGGAGCCGGGTTACGGTAATAAGATATTACAGGGGTAATAGACACTCAGGAGCCGGGTTACTGTAATAAGATATTACAGGGGTAATAAGACACTCAGGAGCCGGGTTACTGTAATAAGATATTACAGGGGTGATAAGACACTCAGGAGCTGGGTTACTGTAATAAGATATTACAGGGGTAATAATACTCTCAGGAGCCGGATTACTGTAATAAGATATTACAGGGGTAATAAGACACTCGGGAGCCGGGTTACGGTAATAAGATATTACAGGGGTAATAAGACACTCAGGAGCCGGGTTACTGTAATAAGATATTACAGAGGTAATAAGACACTCGGGAGCCGGGTTACGGTAATAAGATATTACAGGGGTAATAAGACACTCAGGAGCCGGGTTACTGTAATAAGATATTACAGGGGTAATAAGACACTCGGGAGCCGGGTTACGGTAATAAGATATTACAGGGGTAATAAGACACTCAGGAGCCGGGTTACTGTAATAGGATATTACAGGGGTAATAAGACACTCAGGAGCCGGGTTACGGTAATAAGATATTACAGGGGTAATAAGACACTCAGGAGTCGGGTTACTGTAATAGGATATTACAGGGGTAATAAGACACTCAGGAGCCGGGTTACTGTAATAAGATATTACAGGGGTAATAAGACACTCAGGAGTTGGGTTACTGTAATAAGATATTACAGGGGTAATAAGACACTCAGGAGCCGGGTTACTGTAATAAGATATTACAGGGGTAATAAGACACTCAGGAGCCGGGTTACTGTAATAAGATTACAACCTGCAACAGCAAGCCCTCCTCTTACCTGTGTGTGTGCGGAGATGCGCCTTTAAGTGTGAGCTCTTTGTGTACGACTTTTCACAACCAGTGTATGGGCACTTGTGGCTTATAGCCGTTTTGTTTGAATTGGGCCGTCTATGTTTGGATCTCTTTCCTTTGGGAAGTGACGGGACATACTGTGAGGTTGTAGAGCATTTTGCAGGATTCATAGATGAACACATTAGGTTGTCAGTAAAAGTCCTTGGCAGAATTGGCACCGGGTGTGTTTTGAAGTGAGTACTGGGTTCAGTAGCTGGCATTGGGTCAGGCTTTGGTGGTTGTGGGTAAAAATATCTCATATAGTGTTGCACATAGTCATTGTTGTGTATGGTGCCTTGGCTCAGCTGACCATCATTGATAAGTGCCCCGGTCTCAGATATTGCCATGTGGTGCCCAGAGGCCATACTGCTTTCTTCAGAACTGCCATAGCAGTCTAATGGAGTCCCAGGAACAAAGGGCAGGGGTTGGTCAGGGGGGTTATCTGAGGGCATAAATATAAGATTGGACATTTCAGTTCCCCATGCTTCTGCAAATGCCTGGAAATGACTTTGGCTGATAGTCGTCTGTGGGGAATAGTTGGCCATGGCACTTGCAGGAGGCTGAAGAAAGTTATTTTGCAGGAATTCACAGTCCCAGTAGTCCTCCTCATGTTTGAACTGAGATACATGGAAGGTGTGGAGGGGATCACAATAACCACTAGGGGGCAGTGTAGTCTCTTCTGCGGCAGGCCCTGGGATAACGCTGCTACCGATGTTCTGTATGGGGGAAAAAATGATTTCTGTGAATACCGAGGAAATAATGAGAGAGAACTAGGGGTAGGGAAAGAAAAATGGAAAATAAAGGATGAGGAAAGGGAAAAAGGAAAGAAGGAGAGTAAGGGCCTGGGTGTTCGAACTACAGAACCTCTTTCTTTCTTCTCCTCCTCCTCTCCCTAAAGCTGGATACACACTATTAACTGGATTCAGGTAGCGGTGCCTAACGTTAGGCAGGCGTAGCGTATTTCTTATACGCTACGCCGCCGTAAGTTAGAGAGGCAAGTGCTGTATTCACAAAGCACTTGCGTCCTAAGTTACGGCGGCGTAGCGTAAATGTGCCGGCGTAAGCGCGCCTAATTCAAATTGTGAAGAGGTGGGCGTGTTTTATGTAAATAAAGCATGACCCCACGTAAATGACGCTTTGAACGAACGGCGCATGCGCCGTCCGTGGACGTATCCCAGTGCGCATGCTCCAAATTACGCCGCAAAGACTCATTGGTTTCGATGTGAACGTAAATTACGCCCAGCCCCATTCACGGACGACTTAAGCAAACAAAGTAAAAATGTAAAAATTTGACGCGGGTCCGACGTCCATACTTAACATTGGCTGTGCCATCTTTTTGGTGGATTATCTTTACGCCTGAAAACGCCTTACGTAAACAGCGTATCTTTACTGCGACGGGCAAGCGTACGTTCGTGAATAGGCGTATCTCGCTGATTTACGAATTATAGGTGTAAATCAGCGTACACGCCCCTAGCGGCCGGCGTAAATAGACAGCTAAAATACGCCGGCGGTCGTATCTTAGCTACATTTAAGTGCATCTCAATTTGAGAATACACTTAAATATACAACGGCGCAGATTCGGAGTTACGACGGCGTATCTACTGATACGCCGTCGTATCTCTACGTGAATCTGGCTATATACAATTTTCTGTAGATTTTTTCCTTCAGATTTACCAAAATCATATAATATGAGGTCAATCCTTAAAGCCCTGTACACACGATCGGTTCATCCGATGAAAACTGATTTTTTCATCAGATATCCGATGAAGCTGACTTTCATCAGTCGTGCCTACACACCATCAGTTAAAAAACCGATCGTGTCAGAACGCGGTGACGTAAAACACAACGACGTGCTGAGAAAAATGAAGTTCAATGCTTCCGAGCATGCGTCGACTTGATTCTGAGCATGCGTGGATTTTTAACCGATGGACGTGCCCACAGACGATCGTTTTTTTCTATCGTTTTTTTTAACCATCAGATCATTTTAAAACAAGTTCCTAGTTTTTTAACAAACGGATGGGTCCCACACACGATCGGTTCGTCTGATGAAAATGGACCGTTTTCATCAGACGAACCGATCGTGTGTACGCGGCTTAAGAGTTTCAATTTGTATGTAATCAGGCAGTACATGGTTTTGGTAAATCTAAAGGAAATCAGACAACAAAAGTTGTATATGGTGGTCTAACAAAGGGGGAAGGTGTGTTGTAGTCCACAAACAGAGTTAAGAACAATGTAAATGATAACAGTGCAGCTCACACATATAAAACAGGAATTTTTCAGCACACATGCTTTCTGGCAGGATCAACAGTTTTTAACAGATATAACAAAATGTTTTCAAAGATATAATAAATAGACCAAAATTGAGCAAATAAGAGGAGTTCATTGTTAGGGTTTACATACACCTTAACTTCCTAATTCTTAACCCTTACCTTTAAATGTAATCATGGGGGGAAAAAACTTGATATATAACCCCAATTCCAAAAGTTGGGATGCTGTGTAAAATCTGTCTGGCTGTCACAGTGGGCACATGATCAAGGGCAGGGTACAGAGGTCAGTAGTATGTAGGGCAGAGTACAGAGGTCAGTAGTATGTAGGGCAGAGTACAGAGGTCAGTAGAATGTAGGGCAGTGTACAGAGCCGGTAGTATGTAGGGCATTGTACAGAGGTCAGTATTGTGTAGGGCAGTGTACAGAGGTCAGTAGTGTGTAGGGCAGTGTACAGAGGTCAGTAGAATGTAGGGCAGTGTACAGAGGTCAGTAGGGTATAGGGCAGTGTACAGAGGTCAGTAGGGTATAGGGCAGTGTACAGAGGTCAGTAGGGTATAGGGCAGTGTACAGAGGTCAGTAGAATGTAGGGCAGTGTACAGAGGTCAGTAGAATGTAGGGCAGTTTACAGAGGTCAGTAGAATGTAGGGCAGTTTACAGAGGTCAGTAGAATGTAGGGCAGTGCACAGGGGTCAGTATTATGAAGGGCATTAGTAAATAGGGCAGTGTAGAGGGGTAAGTAGGATGTAGGGCAATGTACAGAGGTCAGTAGAATGTAGGGCAGTGTATAGAGATCAGAAAAATGTAGGGCAGTGAACAGAGGTCAGTAGAATGTAGGGCAGTGTAAAGGGTTCAGTAATATGTAGAGCAGTGTACATAGGCAAGTAGAATGAGGGCAGTGTACATGGGTCAGTAGGGTAAAGGGCAATGTACAGAGGTCAGTAGGATGAGGGCAGTGTACAGAGGTCAGTAGTATTTAGGGCAGTGTACAGAGGTCAGTAGAATGTAGGGCAGTGTAAACGGGTCAGTAATATGTAGAGCAGTGTACATAGGCCAGTAGAATGAGGGCCGTGTACATGGGTCAGTAGTATGTAGGGCAGTGTACAGAGGTCAGTAGTATTTAGGGCAGTGTACAGAGGTCAGTAGGATAAGGGCAGTGTACAGAGGTCAGTAGGATAAGGGCAGTGTACAGAGGTCAGTAGGATAAGGGCAGTGTACAGAGGTCAGTAGTATGTAGAGCAGTATACATAGGTCAGTAGGATGAGGGCAGTGTACATGGGTCAGGAGAGTATAGGGCAGTGTACAGAGGTCAGTAGCCTGTTGAGCAGTTTACAGGGGTCAGTGGAATGTAGGGCACTGTACAGAGGTCAGTAAGGTAGAGGACAGGATCAACAGGACATAGGAAAGGGGATCAATAGAGTACAAGACAGGGGTCAGCAGGGCAAAGTAGAGGGGCAGGAGGGCACAGTATGGGGGAAAAGAGGGCACAGTACAGGTGTGGTTCAGGAGGGCACAATACTGGGAGGAGAGCAGAAGAGCACAGTACGAGGGGGAGAGCATAATACGGGGAGGGGGGGGGCACAGTACAGTGGGGTGGGAGGGTACAGTGGGGTGGGAGGGTATAGGGTAGCGCAGGAGTGCACAGCTGTTGTTACGTTCTCCTGTCAATGACATCATTTTAAAAATGCCTAATCATTGATTTTTATCAGTGATCAGTGGTTCCCCATTGTGACCCGCTTCCCTTGGCACGCTGAGAATGATCATTTAGATAAACCAGCAGACCTCCTCTCTGCCTACCCCGGGGAAATTACATAACTTATATAGAAGGTAATGATGAACCTAGGAGTGGAATGTAATCTGTGGATTTAAGGAATCCTTTAAAGCTTTCATCTAAGTTTGTCAATAAAAGAGATCATTTCAAACTCCAAACTTTTTGCACCCCAAATTCACACATTTAAATTAATATAAAACAAATAGTAAATGTTGGGTGAACATTGGGCAGATTTTGGGTGACACAACATTAAGGAATGACACTCCTTAAAGAAGTATTAAACCCAAAAATATTATATATTGCAACTTACCAATCATTAAATTGTAGTGGCTGCATTTGTTTTCATTTTTTTAGGTTTCGTTAATTGGACCTGGTGATATGGGCAGTAACACACTTCTTTTCTCAAGCAGGACATAGACAAGTCAAAAACCAAACGAAAATTCTTGGTTGTTTGTTTTTCGCATAATTAGCTGCGATTCTCGTGTCGCAATCAAAAGTGCCTGATCTGACATGCTGCATTTTGTTTAGAAAAATGAAACAAATGATGGCACAATCGAATGTGCCATTTTCCTTTTTCGATCAACAGAACGTTTGGTTTTTCCACTTGTCTATGGCCTGCCTTATGCCGCGTACACACGATCGGTTAAACGGATGAGAATGGTCTGATGGACCGTTTTCATCGGTCCAAACCGATCGTGTGTGGGCGCCATCGGTTATTTAACCATCGGTTAAAAAAAGCAATCTTGTTTTAGATTTAACCGATGGATTCCTAACCGATTGGAAAAAAACAATCGTTAGTAGGCACGTCCATCGGTTAAAAATCCACGCATGCTCAGAATCAAGTCGACGCATGCTTGGAAACATTGAACTTCGTTTTTCTCAGCACGTCGATGTGTTTTACGTCACCGCATTCTGACGCAATCGTTTTTTTAACTGATGGTGTGTAGGCGCGACGGACCATCAGTCAGCTTCATCGGTTAACCGATAAAAACGGTCCATCGGTCCGTTCTCATCGGATGGACTGATCGTGTGTACGCGGCATTAGGGTTTCTCCACTCTGGATGGAGGAGCAACTAAAACACCTTTGGACAGTAGCATTGTCAGTCAGGGGGGAAGGGAATGTTAGAGGGGAAAAAAAGAATAAAAAAGAAAACGAAGGCAGCCACTGCATCTAACGATACCTGGTATTCTTACCTAAGGATCTGTTATTTTTCCAATTGCTTGAAGAGGTCAAGCTGTCCAGCAAAAATGGCAGTTACAGGGATTGGAGCAAATAATATACACTGGAGGGGTTACAATGGTCAGCTGTTAATTTTATGGCTTAAACGTTTTTCTCTAAATGCAAAAAAATATATATATATATATATCTGTACTGCGTCGGCCGGGCGTACGTTTGTGAATTTGCGTATCTAGCTGATTTACAAATTTCTAGGCGTAAATCAGTGTACACGCCCCTAGCGGCCAGCGTAAATATGCAGTTAAGATACGACGGCGTAAGAGACTTACGCCTGTCGGATCTAATACAAATCTATGCGTAACTGATTCTAAGAATCAGGCGCATAGATACGACGGCTCGGACTCAGAGTTACGACGGCGTATCTGGAGATACGCCGGCATAACTCGTACGTGAATCCGGGCCCAAAAGTGCAGTTATTTCAAAAAAATAACTCCTTTGAAAAAAAAGTTTAAACCATAAAATTAAGCAGACCATTGTAACCCCACCAGTGTATATGGTTTGCTCCAATCCATGTAACTGCCATTTTTTCTGGACAGCTTGACCTCCTAAAGGAATTGGAAGAATAACAGATTCACCCTGTTAATTGTAAAAGGAAGTAGAAAAATAACAGAGCTACTGGCGGGATCAACATCTAATAGAATTAAGTAACAGGGAGGACTCAAAACAAAAAAAACAAAAACAGCTGTTTTTAAAGCTACAGGCTAACTGCCATTTTTTATTTTGTACCACTTTAATCCAGCCAGCTGCACCTAGCGATTCTCTGGCCAGTCTCAATTTGTCTGTCCAAATGCCAAAATCTTCCATGTCAATGTCATACAAAGAACATGCAATCCATTGCGGCGGCACTGTCAGAGGAGAAGCTACAGACCACATTTTTACCACATCCTCGCTCTCGCCACATACACAACCACAGGGATTTAAAGCTCTTAAAGTGAAGGCAGTACAAAACATAAAGTGTCCCTTTCAGTAAGTCGTCCCTTTCATCACCATCACCCAAATGCAGCCACTTACCTGAGGGATATCATGCAGCATATGACTGTACTCATAGGATACTACCGCCATAGTACATCTAAAGGAATATATTTCCCATAAAACAATACAAGTCCCAATGAATGTTCAGTTAGCTCCTGTTATAGCTTCATCGTGTAGGATTGGCTGCTTTAGGCTATTTTTTTCCCTCTTGTGGCTTGTTCTGGGTGTTTTGCACACACAAAAAAAAAGTTTTTATTTTTTCAAGAATTTCGGTGCTTCCAGTGATGCCTTGCGATTGGTCAGAAATAGTGTGACAGGCCCCGCCCCTCCCTGTCATCTGCACTTCTCCGTACAGTGGCTGTGTCATCACTTTGAAACGTGCGCGGTGGGGGTGGGGGAGTGACTTCAATGAGTGTGCATGAAAGACTTTCTTAGACAGTTGACTCTTACTATTGTTTGTTAACCACTTCAGCCCCGGAAGAATTTACCCCCTTTCTGACCGGAGCACTTTTTGCGATTCGGCACTGCGTCACTTTAACTGACAATTGCGCGGTCTTGCGATGTGCCATTCTGCCAATGTATATGTACATGAGGCAGTGGGCAAGTGGTTAAAAAGCCATTTTACTCACCTTATCCCTCACTCTCCTGGCAGCCAGCAATATCCTCTCCCATTCTGACGCTCCATGTTGTGGACGGGCCCTCGCCGTTCTACAATGCAGGATTGTTGGTCAGTGTTGCTAACCTCCTGCAGCATTTTTTACTGACAAGACGTGTAAAATTTCCTGGCGAAGCACATTTTTTACTGACAACCTGAAAATTGACAGAACTGCTATTAAAAACGAAGACAATCGATATTTAACCACTTAAAGCGGGGGTTCACCCTAAAAAAAATAATTTTTTTCTACCATGCCATCCTGCATACTAGCGCGAGCTACGGTATGCCTTTTTTTTTTGCGCCATACTTACAGTTTAATCCCTTAGTAGGCGTTCCTATGCAGAGGGGAACATGATTGACGGCCGGCTGTACAAGCGATTTCTCTGTTTTTATATCATTGTATTCTTGCCTCTTGTGTGATCGGCTGAAAAAAATCCAAATAACAAAATAATGCTAATTACAATTAACACTTAACACTTGTGACAGGACAGTGATCTACTGCTCCCTGTCATCGGGAGCAGCGATCAATGTCGTGTCAATGGTAGCCCACCCCCCCCACAGTTAGAATCAATCCCTAGGACACACTTAACCCCTTCCTCCCCCCTAGTGGTTAACCCCTTTCCTGCCAATGTCATTTACACAGTAATCAGTGCATTTTTATAGCACCGATCGCTGTATAAATGACAATGGTCCCAAAATAGTGTCAAAAGCATCCAATGTGTTCACTGCAATATCGCAGTCACAATAAAAATCGCTGATCACCGCCAATACTAGTTAAAAAAAAATGCCATAAAACTATCCCCTATGTTATAGACGCTATAACTTTAGCGCAAACTAGGGTTGTATCGGGACCGATACTAAGCATTTCCCCGAGTACTTGTACTCGGGGGAAAAAGCTCCGATACTTAACCCGATACCTGACTTTCCCTGTATCCTCCTCCAGTTCCCCCCATCCGTTCTGCTCTCCCCCTCCACGCTCCGTGTCCCCCCTCCATGCCTCTGCTATCCTCCTGGGTTCTGCTCTCCCCCACCATGCTCTGTGTCCCCCCTTCTGTACCGCTGCTATCCTCCTTGGTTCTGCGCTCCCCTCCATGCTCCGTGTCCCCCCCTCCGTGCCGCTGCTATCCTCCTCGGTTCTGCTCTCCCCCTCCGTGCCGCTGCACTCCCCCTCCGTGCCGCTGCTGTCCCATTCCGTGCCGCTGTTGTCCCCCTCTATCCCGCTGCTGTCACCCTCCGTGCCGCTGCTGTCCCCCTCCTTGCCGCTGCTGTCCCCCTCCGTGCCCCTGCTGTCCCCCTCCGTGCTGCTGCTATCCTCCTCGGTTCTGCTCTCCCCCTCCGTGCCGCTGCACTCCCCCTCCGTGCCGCTGCTGTCCCATTCCGTGCCGCTGTTGTCCCCCTCCGTGCCGCTGCTGTCCCCCTCCGTGCCGCTGCTGTCCCCCTCTATCCCGCTGCTGTCACCCTCCGTGCCGCTGCTGTCACCCTCCGTGCCGCTGCTGTCCCCCTCCGTGCCGCTGCTGTCCCCCTCCGTGCCACTGCTGTCCCCCTCCGTGCCGCTGCTGTCCCCCTCCGCGCCGCTGCTCTCCCCCTCCGTGCCGCTGCTCTCCCCCTCCGTGCCGCTGCTGTCCCCCTCCGTGCCGCAGCTGTCCTCCTCCATGCTCCGCTCTCCCCCTCCATGCCTCATGTCCCCCCTCCTTGCCGCTTCTTCCCCCCTCCGTGGTGTCACTCTCCATGTCCTCCTCCTCCACCCTCTCTGTCAGGATGGAGAGCGGCGGTAGGAGCCGCTGAACACGGCTCCTACCTTTTCCGAATGAACAGAGTCAGTGATCACTGACTCTGTTCATTCATATAACTGAAACATCGTAACCTGTGTTTACAATGTTTCAGTTTATGAATGGATATGAGCCTCTGTCTTCTCTCCATTCATTTTCAGTGCAGCTGAGAAAGAGACTGTCCTTAGTCCCTTTCTCTGTCTCAAAGGGGAGATATCAGAGGTCTGTTAAGACCCCCTGATATCTCACCAAAGCCCCGCAACAGGGCTAAGAAAAAAAATCTAGCAATAAATAAAAATAATTAATTGTAAAAAAGAATACATATTAAAATAAAAAAAAAACACACTGACACCATCCACCCCCCCCCCCCCCCCGCAAGAAAGCATTGTATAAAACAACAAAAAATTGTGAACATTTTTAATTGTAAAATAAAAAAAAATACTGACACATGACATAAAAAAAAAGTATCGGTAATCGGTATCGGCGAGTACTTAAAAAAAAGTATCGGTACTTGTACTCGGTCTTAAAAATGTGGTATTGGGACAACCCTAGCGCAAACCAATCAATAAACGCATATTGCGATTTTTTTTTACCAAAAATATGTAGAAGAATACGTATCAGACTAAATTGAGGAAAAAAAACGTTGTTTTATATATTTTGGGGGGATATTTATTATAGCAAAAAATAAAAAATATTGCTTTTTTTTTCAAAATTGACGCTATTTTTTTGTTTATAGCGCAAAAAATAAAAACCGAAGAGGTGATCAATTACCACCAAAAGAAAGCTCTATTTGTGGCAAAAAAAGGACGTTAATTTTGTTTGGGTGCCACGTCGCACGACTGCGCAATTGTCAGTTAAATCGACGCAGTGCCAAATCACAAAAAAATGGGCCGGTCATTGGGCAGCCAATTCTTCTGTGGCTGAAGTGGTTAATGCCCCCCTAGAAAAAGTAAGCATTCATTTTAAATTTGCTCTACCAGCTTAGTAAAGTGTTTCCTATAGTCATCATAAATTGTTGACTTCTGCTTATAGTGAGTCTGCACAATACACATTCAGCACATTCACCAAGCAGAGTGCTGGCTCGTCACATTGAAGGCAGCTACAGATAAGGCTGGTATGGCGGTTATCTGTACCAGACCATGGTGCTACGAGCAATACCACACAGCTGATAACGCTGCATGACGTTAGAGGAGCAGTTATTGACATATTTTATTTGGTTGAAGTATAGGTAAGCTAACACGACCACGTATTTAATTGAATGTAACTTTTTCCTAAGGACTCATTCACACTATGCCCATTAACCTGCATCGATCATCATGCTCGCAGGATCAACGCAAGGGGAGATAGGAAACGATGTAAATATTCACATCATGCTGCACTGCATAAAAATGCTGTATCTGCGGTACTGTGTGTCACCGCACAGCAGACCGTCATAACACACTGCAGTGCCTAGAGTTGAATTAAGTGTCATTTTGTGACACTTCAGTAAAGGTAAAAAAAGAAAAGTGCACTGCACTTTGAAAAGGCAATAAGGTCCCACGTAGGGGGGTATAGATAATAATTAGCAATGTCCAATCATAGGGGTAGATAATAATAAAGAGGTCCCATATAGGGGTAGATAATAATAAATAAGGTCCACCCATGGAGGTAGATAATAATAATAAATAGGTTCCACGTGGGAGGTAGATAATATTAAATAAGGGCCATCCATTGGAATAGATAATATTAAATAAGGTCCACCCATGGGGGTAGATCATAATTAAGAGGTCCCACATGGGTGGGGGGTGGATAACAATAAATCGGTCCCATATGGGGGTAGATAATAAATAAGGTCCACACATGTAGGTAGATAATAATAAATAAGGTCCACACATGTAGGTAGATAATAATAAATAAGGTCCACCCATGTGGGTCGATAATAATAAAAAGGTCCCACATGGGATAATTATAAAGAGGTCCCATATGGGGGGTAGATAATAATAAATAAGGTCCACCTATGGGGTAGATAATAACAAATAAGGTCCACCCATGTGGGTAGATAATAATAAATGAGGTCCACACATGTAGGTAGATAATAATAAATAAGGTCCAACCATGTGGGTAGATAATAATAAAGAGGTCCCACATGGGTGGGGGGTTGATAATTATAAAGAGGTCCCATATGGGGGGTAGATAATAATAAATAAGGTCCACCCATGGAGGTAGATAATAATAAAATGGTTGCACACGGGGTAGATTATATTAAATAAGGGCCATCCATTGGAATAGATAATATTAAATAAGGTCCACCCATGGGGGTAGATAATAATAAATAAGGTCTACACATGGGGGTAGATAATAATAAATAAGGTCTACACATGGGGGTAGATAATAATAAATAAGGTCCACCCATGTGTGTCGATAATAATAAAGAGGTCCCACATGGGTGGGGGATGGATAATAATAAAGCGGTCCCATTGGGGGTAGATAATAACAAATAAGGTCCACCCATGTGGGTAGATAATAATAAAGAGGTCCAACATGAGGGTAGATAATATTAAATAAGGTCCATCCATTGGGTACATAGTAATAAACAAGGTCCACCCATGGGGGTAGATAATAACAAATAAGGTCCACCCATGTGGGTAGATAATAATAAAGAGGTCCAATATGAGGGTAGATAATATTAAATAAGGTCCATCCATTGGGTAGATAGTAATTAACAAGGTCCACCCATGGGGGTAGATAATAACAAATAAGGTCCACCCATGTGGTTAGATAATAATAAAGAGGTCCCACATGGTGTCAGGTCACCTGCAGAACCAAGTGACTAGGAGCGCACCGCGGAGGTTGTGGACCCAATGGCTGACTGCTGAGGGTCGATGGTTCTGAGAAGCAGCTACACAGGGTCGCAGACATGGTCTTGGACAGGGAGCTAGAGCATAAGATTCCCCAGGATGCGCAGTCTAAGAGCCAGCAGGTTTTCACCAGGGCCTCTGATGGTGAGGAGGGACTTGGCTGCAGAGGACTCCAGGTCGCGGCCCCCAGGGTTTTACAGCTCATGTTATGGCTGGCTCTGGTGGACGGAGAGGAAGCAGCAGTCCATGGCAACAAGGAGTAGTCAGGAGGACAAGTCAAATGTTAGGGCAACAAGCAGAAAGGGATTGTCAGAAGAACGAGCCGAAGGTCTGTGCAACAAGCAGACAGGTATAGTCAGGAGAGCAAGTCAAAGGTACTACACGGCAATCAAACGTAGAGCACGCGACAAGAATCATACAGGGAAGCCTTCACACAATCGTTGCTCGAGCAAGGCTGGCCGCAGTGCGCAGGATTAAATAGTGTTTCCTGTTATAGGCTGGGGTGGAGCCATGCTGGGAGAAGATTACGTAAACACACAGGTGTGAGAACACGGTCCCTAAGCCTAGATTCACATTGGAGCGATTTGTAATGCGATTTGAGAGATCAAATCGCATGACAAGTCGCAGCCTATTGGAGGCAATGGCACTGTTCCAATCGGTGCGACAACGATTTTGCGGCGCCGCACCGATTTGCAAAAGTAGTTCCTGCTCTACTTTTGCCAATTTCAGATGCGACTTCAATAGACATCTGTGTATGAAGCCACACACGTCTATCAAGTAGCAGCTTAAATCGCGCTGACCTTGATACTTTGAAATCGCGCTACTTCAAGTGAAGTAGCGCAATTTCAATTTTTCACTTTTGGAGTTTCTATCCAAATTTTCTTTCTGGCGGTCATTACTAGAAAGAGTCTAATCACTTATTAATTGGACTTTATATGGACGTTGTTTATATATATATCTTTGTATGAGTTTTTCTTTCACTATGGTGTACACATATGGTGATGTTTACCATTTAATTTTTTGATTTTTGTCATTAGTTATCTTCTCATACTCTAGCGCTACACTTTTTTACAGATACATATTCTTGTACATATTTTTGTTAAAAAAAATCGCAATAAGTGTTTATTGATTTGCGCAAAAGTTATAGCGTCTACAAAATAGGGGATAGCTTTACAGCATTTTTATTAATATTTTTTTTTTTACTAGATATGGCAGCGATCGATTTTGTGACCGCGACATTATGGCGGACACTTTTGACGCTATTTTGGGACCATTGTAATTTAAACAGCGATCAGTGCTATAAAAATGCACTGATTACTATGTAAATGACACTGGCAGGGAAGGGGTTAACCACTAGGGGTGGGGTTAAGTGTGTCCTAGGGAGTGATTCTAACTGTGTGGGGGCTAGGTTTACTGTGACACTACACTGATCGCCGCTCCCCATGACAGGGAGCAGATGATCAGTGTCCTGTCACTAGGCAGAACATGGAGATGCCTTGTTTACACAGGCATCCCCCTCTTCTGCAGCTCCGTGACATGATCGTGGGACACTGGTGGACATCGAGTCTGCGGGTCCCGCGGGCTCAGTCACGGAGCTTGCAGCAAATTTAAAGGGACGTACATGTACGCCCATTTGCCCGTCGGCACCATTCTGCCGACGTAAAAGTGTGTGCGGTCGGCAGGTGGACCTTCAGTTATTTTTTGAACTTTCCATCTATTAAATCTTCTGCCCTTGTTGTTTTAACGTTGGATAGTAATTTTTTTTTTTACAGTAAATACCTTATACAGCCCACATCCTGTTTCTTGTCTGGTCATTAGCCTAGGCTTATGACATCATGCACAGCTCTCTCTCTCTTACTCTGTGTGTCTCTCTGTGTAAATCCAGGAAGTGAACAGGCAGCAGCTTCAGCTGCCCACAGTTAAAATGGATGCAGCCAGACTCAGTGGAGGGAGATTTCCTCAGCATATTTGGCAAATACAGAATCACAGTATATATAACAGAAATATGCAAAGTGGTTGGAGGGAAGCTTCAGAATGGCAAAGATGATTTTATTACAAATTATGTGAGCAGACTGCACTTCATCTTTAACAATCTCATGCAATGGTCAGGACAAGTGAGGATCATTTTTATTTCCCCCATATTATGATATGGGATATTAGAGAGCGCCCAGAGGCGATTCAGTTCGCATGTGTTGCGCTATATAAGTTTCTCACTCACTCAGAGTGAAGAGAGAGCTTCATAGGAAGAAATAGAAGGAACTTAAATGGACAGACCTCAAGACTCTGAGTCAGCTTCTTGTGAACTTGAATAGGTCAGACGGGGTTCGAAGAGTAACTGTTTAGTGTCAGAAACAACCAACTCCCCCTCCCCCCCAATACATTCATCAGTGAATTAGTCACTTTATTATACTACTGCTTCATTATATTCTGCATAGCTCCCAACTGTCCCTGATTTCGAGGGACTGTCCCTGATTTGTCCTCCTGTCCCTCTTTCCCCCTGATTTGTCCCTCATTCTGGTCTGATCTATATAGTTGTATATCCACTTAAGCCCCGGACCAATATGCTGCCTAAAGACCCAAGGGGTTTTTACAGTTCGGGACTGCGTCGCTATAACAGACAATTGCGCGGTCGTGCGACGTGGCTCCCAAACAAAATTGGCGTCCTTTTTTCCCCACAAATAGAGCGTTCTTTTGGTGGTATTTGATCACCTCTGCGGTTTTTAGAGCGACAATTTTGAAAAAAATGCAATATTTTTTACTTTTTGCTATAATAAATATCCCCCAAAAACATATATAAAAAAAAAAATTCCCTCAGTTTAGGCCGATACGTATTCTTCTACCTATTTTTGGTAAAAAAAATCGCAATAATCGTTTATCGGTTGGTTTGCGCAAAATTTATAGTGTTTACAAAATAGGGGATAGTTTTATTGCATTTTTATTTTTTTTACTACTAATGGCGGCGATCAGCGATTTTTTCCGTGACTGCGACATTATGGCGGACACTTCAGACAATTTTGACACATTTTTGGGACCATTGTCATTTTCACAGCAAAAAATGCATTTAAATTGCATTGTTTATTGTGAAAATGACAGTTGCAGTTTGAGAGTTAAACACAGGGGGCGCTGTAACATTTAGGGTTCACCTAGTGTGTGTTTACTACTGTAGGGGGGTGTGGCTGTAGGACTGACATCATCGATCGAGTCTCCCTAATAAAAGGGATCACTCGATCGATGCGCCGCCATAGTGAAGCACGGGGAAGCCGTGTTTACACACGGCTCTCCCCGTTCTTCAGCTCCGGGGAGCGATCGCGACGGAGCGGCTATAAACGAATAGCCGCGCCGTCGTCCCGGACCGCTCCCCGAGGCTTACCGACCGCCGCATGTAGCGGGGGGGGTCCCGATCGGACCCCCCACCCACGTCAAGCAGAGCACGTACAGGTACGTACATGTGCCTGTCCGTGCCATTCTGCTGACGTATATCTACATGAGGAGGTCGGCAAGTGGATATAAAATGCACTTTTTATCTTTCAAAAAGTGTTTACCAGTGCTAAACCTGTTATCCAAATTCTAAATGGCTGCATTTGTAAATTTTAAGAGCCAATAAAAATGAATAGTAGTAATAAAAAAAAGTCCTTGTGGATTTAATTAACCTTTTTTTTGGTTAATTCTCCTATAAGGGGGTGGGTCAGGGGGCGTGTCCTATGCCTAAATACGAGTAGGTGTCCCTCATTCCCATCTCAAACTATGCTATACTGTAAACATGGGCGTCCGCTGAAATTTTTTCAGGGAGGGGCGCTTCGGCAGCGGCGATACACAGTCGCAGCTAAAACAATGGTAAAGCGCCACTTTACCGATAACGCGGCCAGCTGGCAGTGTGAAATAGCTCTTGAGATAATTCAGCTTCACTCCATGCCCATATAAATATAGTCTAGAGAATGAACACACCCCCCTTCAGCACAGATGGACTCCCCCTTCAGCACAGACCCTCCCCTTCAGCACAGACCCCTCCATTCAGCACAGATGGACCCCCCTTCAGCACAGACCCCCACATTATGCACAGACCCCTCCATTCAGCACAGATGGACCCCCCTTCAGCACAGACCCCCCATTTCGCACAGACTCCCTCCATTCAGCACAGATGGACCCCCCTTCAGCACAGACCCCCCCCCATTCTGCACAGAACCCTACATTCAGCACAGATGGACCCCCTTTAAGCACAGACCCCCCCCCATTCTGCACAGACTTCTCTGTTCAGCACAGACCCCCCTTCAGCACAGATGGACCCTTTTTAAGCACAGACCCCCCCATTCTGCACAGACCCCTCTGTTCAGCACAGACCCCCATTCAGCACAGATGGACCCCTTTTAAGCACAGACACCCCTTCAGCACATACCCCCCTTCAGTACAGACCCCCCCTTCAACACAGAGGGACCCCCCCATTCAGCACAAACCTCCCCCCCATCCCATTCAGTACCTCAGATCAGCCATCAGCACAGCACAGGCACAGCAGGTTCCCTCCCCCTGTGTACACATAAACACTGGAGGGGAGGCAGCTTCACTCTGCTTGCTGTGCCTGTGTGACATCCAACCCGGGACCGCTCAGACAGCCCGTGGCCGCAAAACTCTTCAACACCTTCTCGATTTCCCAGGGGGGGGGTCAATTGCCCCCCTCCCCTTGGCCTATGGAGCGGACTGTATATATATTATTGCCAAAACACATTCACATAGATTATTTCTCACATGTTCAAGAAAGACCTGTTTCTTTTTTCATCATAAACCCTAAAACTGTTTAGATTTTTATTAAAAAAAATTGTTTTGCGATGGATAGGGAATGGTTCCCTATTCTTGGTTCATTTTGGATTTCCCACCATTCTCTATTAGTGTTGCCACCTGTCTGATATTCACCCGGACAGTCCAGGTTTTGAATTGACGTGTCTGGGTTTCAGGCCACCCGGAAACCCAGACATATTACCCCCAGCAGCGCTGCTGACTTCCCTACCCTCCTCTCCCGTCAACTGCACTGCAGGGGAATCTACAGGATCTGTCAGTTAAAGCGACGCAGTGCCGTATCGCAAAAAATGGCCTGGTCATTAAGTGGTTAAGGCTTAAGACAATGGCAGTAGGGGGGACTTTGCACACACTTCTGGCAGCTGCATTTCAAAAGCTTTGTAATTAAAGATGTGCTGGTTGTGACCAGTCAGGGCTGGTGCAAGGATTTTTGACACCCTAGGCCAGTGGTCATCAACCCTGTCCTCAGGGCCCACTAACATGCCAGGTTTGCAAGATAACAGAAATACATCACAGGTGATATCATTTGCTGCTCAGTGATTGCAGTATTCCAGTCTGCATCTCCCCAAGGTAATACATAAAGACTGACCTGT
The DNA here is from genome assembly GCF_905171775.1 of Rana temporaria. NCBI lineage: Eukaryota > Metazoa > Chordata > Amphibia > Anura > Ranidae > Rana > Rana temporaria. The sequence goes on from NC_053491.1 coordinate 442,717,829, forward strand.
TAGTGGGCCCTGAGGACAGGGTTGATGACCACTGCCCTAGATGAAACCTAATTTTGCCGCCCCATTGGCTCCACCCCTGACTCCACCCCCTTTGTCCATGCCCATGTGACAGAAGGCGCCGTTATACAGGAAGCATTGGCTCTGCTTCCTCTAACGCTGACTCCAGAGAAAAGCTAATGGGGCGCAATCTGTCTGCTTTATTGGAAGAGGTGAGACATTATGGGTCTAAAAAACACCTGATTTTTTAATAAAGAGAATCTTTAAGAGAAAACATTATATCACAATAAAATGTAAAAAAAGAACAACTTTACCCCCTGCTCCCCTCCCCAAAGAAACTTTAAGACCACCTTACCTGTACGTGCGCACTCTGCGTTTTCACAATCTATTATCTCTTCCTGCGATCCTCCATTGTTAACATGTATAGAAGAAGATAATGCCCATAGCGTAATCTCGCTTATAACATTTTATTTTTATCCAGAAAAACTGTGGAGATATACTCACATTTAGTATAAAAGTTACAGACCGAATTAAAAAAGCAGGCGCTGAGACAAAATACCATCCCAGTCACCCACATGCCCAGCGTCTAAATTCCAGCTTGCCCAAATTCCACAAATTAGAACTTCTGCCTTTCTGTCTGGTGTATTCTGCCCCCTTTCGTGAATTTGCAGAATGTGCTGTACCACAATGGCAGGTTACCAGTCGCTATTTCTTTTCACATAAGGCCAATCCAGCTCTGTACCATCATGTGGAAGGAAATGGGGGTTGTTCGGCCCATCTCTACTCCTCTGGGGTAGCAAGATCCTTTCAGCAGCGCTTTTGCTCCAACTGTAGGGCTTCTATCCATAGCTCCTGGTGCATGACATCCGTCCACAACAGTGCGTCCCGTACAGAACCGAGTCCGTCAGACTGGGTGAGCTCTCACTGCATCCATCGCTGAATCTCCACTTCCATCACTTTGGGGAATAGCTCCACTCTGCAGTGATTTCCTGAAGATGTGTCCCAGGGGCAGGGCCGTCTTAATAGCATCATGGGCCCCTGGGAAAAGTAATGCTCTGGGGCCCCTACAATGGAGACAGTGAAGGTAAACAGACATCAAGTTAGTAGGAGGCAGACAAGCGGAGTTTCCCCCTTTGGGTGAAGCTCCGCATTAACTACATGAACAATCATTCTGTACAGCAAAGAAACAGTGGGGAAAATACTACATACATAAAAGTAACAAAGCTGTCCTGTGCATATAATATATCTGCTAGATTGATGCCTCCCCAGCACTCTGGCCTCTCTACGCCATAGATATCCCCCCAGCACTCTGACCCCAGATATCCCCCAGCACTCTGACCCCTCTACACCCCAGCTATCCCCCCAGCACTCTGACCCCTCTACACCCCAGCTATCCCCCCAGCACTCTGACACCTCTACACCCCAGAAATCCCCCCCAGCACTCTGACCCCTCTACACCCCAGATATTCCCCCCAGCGCTGTAACCATATACCATAAGATACCCCTTGTATTGTGACCCCACTACATCCCTGATACCCCCTATACTGTGGCCTCTCTACATCCCTTCCTTCGAGTCCCGAGCATTCAAGCTGTATGGGGCTGGGTCAGAGCATCACTGGCGCTTCAGCCCTGCCCCTTCCTGCTAGCTGTGAAATAATAGGTATCATTCTGCACAGCAAGGTGCACCGCTGCCAGCCTGCCTCCCCTCTGTATCCATCACTCTCAGTGTCATCATGGGGCCCCCAATTTCAGGGCAGCTTGGGCTGAAGGACCAGCTGCTTTGGGGAAAGTGACGGGGCCCCCCCATGCAACTGGGACCCCTGGGCAGTGCCCAGGTGTGCCCTCCCATTAAGACAGCCCTGCCCAGTGGTAGTTTGGAACTGCTCCATAGGGAGGAATCAGATCCCACCGCTGCCACCAAATGTGATGGAACGCCTGGCACCCAGTGTGGGTGCTTCCACCAAGATACAGCTTCCTCCACTCTGGTCTCTGGAACCCAGTATTACAGCTGTATATTGCACCCAAGAACTTTATGGACAATTAGCACATTAAAGGAACAGCCAACATAAGCAATCTGCTAATTACCGTATTTATCTGTGTATATCGCGCACTTTTTTGCCCTGAAAATCAGGGCAAAATCGTGGGTGCGCGATATACGCCGATACCCGCTTTCCCGCGCCGAGTTTTGAATACTGCGCCGACATATACCGAGCGCAGTACACTCGGGTATAGTCGGCCAGTCTCGGCTTCTTCCGCGGTCACGTCCTGGACGTACAGGACGTGAGCGCGACAGTTGCCGAGCCTGCCCGAGTGTACTGCGCTCGGTATATGCTGGCGCAGTATTCAAAACTCGGCGCGGGAAACAAGCGGGGAGGACGCGAGGACGCCGCAGAAGGACGCCGGACCCGCCGAAGAGGACACCGGACCCGCCGAAGAGGACACCGGACCCGCCGCAGAAGGACACCCGAAGCCGCAGAAGGACACCCGAAGCCGCGCAAGACACCAAAACTGTAAGTACAAAAATAACTTTTTTTCCACAGGATTGGGGGTCACTTTAGGGGTGCGCGGTATACGCGGGAGCGCGTTATACCGCGATAAATACGGTAACAACTAATCACTTCTTTATGGAGCAGTTCCAAACTACCACTGGGACACATCTTGGGAAACCACTGAAGAGTGGAGCTATTCCCCAAAGTGATGGAAGTGGCAGCGATGGATGCAGTGAGAGCTCACCCAGTCTGGCGGACTTGGTTCTGTACAGGACGCACTGTTGTGGACGGATGTCATACACCAGGAGCTATGGAGAGAAGCCCTACAGTTGGAGCACTGCGGAAAGAACCCAAAATTGTATCCAGGTCCTAGGTTCCAAGAGTCTGGACTCAGCCGAAAGTTTGGCCCTGCATTGCATTTGATTCTTTTCTGGTCATGCTGGCCGGGGACACAGAGAAGGACCATGGAAGTGACGTCATACGCAGGGCTGGTGCAAGGATTTTTAACACCCTAGGTGAAACCTCATTTTGCCGCCTGCCCATTGGCTCCACCCCTGACCCCACCCTTTTTGCCCTGCGCATGTATACCCCACCGTTTTTGATGAAGTACTCATCAAATGCAGCCTCACTAGCACCCCTCAAATGCAGCCTCACAAGAGCCCATCAAATGCAGCCTCACCAGCACCCATCAAATGCAGCCTCACCAGTGCCCATCAAATGCAGCCTCACCAGTGCCCATCAAATGCAGCCTCACCAGCCCCCATCAAATGCAGCCTCACCAGCCCCCATCAAATGCAGCCTCACCAGCCCCCATCAAATGCAGCCTCACCAGCCCCCATCAAATGCAGCCTCACCAGCCCCCATCAAATGCAGCCTCACCAGCCCCCATCAAATGCAGCCTCACCAGCGCCCATAAATGCAGCCTACCTGCAGCCATCAAATGCAGCCTCAACAGCACCCATCAATGTACCCTACCGGCGCCCATCAATGAAGCCTCACCAGCGTCAATCAATGCCTCCTCACCAGCGTCAATCAAATGCTGCCTCACCAGCACCCATCAAATGCAGCCTCACCAGCACCCATCAAATGCAGCCTCACCAGCGCCCATCAAATGCAGCCTCACCAGCGCCCATCAAATGCAGCCTCACCAGCGCCCATCAAATGCAGCCTCACCAGCGCCCATCAAATGCAGCCTACCAGCGCCCATCAATGAATGTTTGCTTGCTTCCATTTGTTCGGAAGTCGGGACACAGACACAGTCCTCTGCTGCCACTGTGCCTCTGACACTATGTGCGAACGGAGCGGCAGATGCCTGCTGGTGCTGAGACTCGGCTGCTTGCTGCAGAGAGAAGAGAGTAGGAACACCAGTGGCTGGGTGCCCTAGGCAGCAGTGCGCCCTAAGCGGCTGCCTAGTTTGCCTAGTGGTAGCAGCGGCCCTGGTCATACGTGTCGCTTTCTGCCTTGCTCCTTCCCCTCTACCCAGCGTCACCTGCTATGTCGCTATACAGTTTTAAAAAAAAACCACTTAGATGGGTTTTGCTGGAAAAAAATATTTTAAAGCAACAGCCAGAAGTTGTCAGACAAACCTAATTTCTTTTTATGAGAAGGTAAGTAAAACCTTGGGCAGAGGGGTGCTTGTGGATGTGGTATACTTGGTACCCCAATCTCTATTGGCTGGGTGCATATAGTGCCTTTGTGGCTTTGAAATGTGTTCAGGGAGAAAGGTCAAACAGTCATAGGCCGCAGGCAGGGGTTAAGATGTTAGGGGAAGTTCAAGCTGACGCCTGTGGCTTCCATGTTCCTCTCACTGCTTGCAGCATAAATGGGTGAAAGGAAAAGGCGGGCATCCGACCGCGTGCCAGCAACCAATCAGGGGCTTCTCATGGGACATAATGTTTAAAAAAAAAAAAAAAATTGTGAAATTGATTGTATTGTGTGAGTTTCTGTTTACAGAGTTCCCATTTAAAGGCACGCATGTTTGTGCGCAGCAATCTAGTTTCCTGTTTAGAAAGCAGATGAAGCACTTTCTTGCGATATGGCACTACATTGCTTTAACCACTTGCTTACTGGGCACATATACCCCCTTCTTGCCAAGGCGAAATTTCAGCTTTCGGCACTGTCACGCTTTAAATGACAATTGCGCGGTCGTGCGACGTGGCTCCCAAACAAAATTGACGTTCTTTTTTCCCCACAAATAGAGCTTTCTTTTGGTGGTATTTGATCACCTCTGCGGTTTTTATTTTTTGCGCTATAAACAAAAAAAGAGCGACAATTTTGAAAAAAAAAAAAACAATATTTTTTACTTATTGCTATAATAAATATCCCAATTTAAAAATAAAAAAATATATTTCTCAGTTTAGGTCAATACGTATTCTTCTACATAGTTTTGGTAAAAAAAAATAAAAAAAAACGCAATAAGCGTATAATGATTGGTTGGCACAAAAGTTATAGTATTTTTTTTTACTAGTAATCACGGTTATCTGTGATTTTTGTCAGGACTGCGATATTGCGGCAGACACATCGGACACTTTTAACACATTTTTGGGACCATTCACATTTATACAGCGAACAGTGCTATAACTATGCACTGATTACTGTATAAAAGTGACTGGCAAGGAAGGGGTTAACCACTAGGGGGCTAGAAAGGGGTTACATGTGTTCCCTGGGAGTGATTCTTACTGTGGGGGGAGGGGACTGACTGGGGGAGGTGACCGATGGTGTGTCCCTATGTACAAGGTCTCCCTGACAGGACGTGGAGCTCTGTGTTTACACATAGAGATCCACATCCCTGCTCTGTCACTGCCGATCGCGGGTACCTGGCGGACATCACGGCCGCCAGGCACGCGCATCGGCATCTCAGTGATGCGCCAGGTACGCGCGCGCACCCCCCAGTGGCCGGAGGACCCGAGGCCGTAAAAAGACGGCCTCCCGACATTGTAGAGCCACCTTGTGGCCGTCTTTTTACAATGGCCCGGGTCTGAAGTACTTAACTGACAATTGCACCGTCATGCAATAATGTGCCCAAAAAATTATTTATGTAATTTTTTCCTACAAATAAAGCTTTCTTATGTTGCCATTTGATCACCTCTGCGTTTTTTTTTTACTTTTCATGTAAAAAAAACAGACAAATTAAAAAATTAACAAATTAAAAACATTTTTTTTTTTACTTGCTGCTGTAAAACATATACAATAAAAACACAAAAACAAATCAAATTTCCTCATAAATTCAGGCCAGTATGTAGTCTGCTACATATTTTTGGTAAAGAAATCCCAATAAGTGTATGTAGCGTCTTCAAGCTATGGGATATATTTATGGAATTTTTTTATTTAATTTTTTTATACTAGTAATGGCGGTGATCAGTGACCTATAGTGGGACCAGTGACACTAATACAGTGATCAGTGCTATAAATATGCACTGTCACTGTACTAATGACTCTGGCTGGGAAGGGGGTTAAACATCTAGGGCAGTGATGGTGAACCTGGGCACTCCAGATGTTTTGGAACTACATTTCCCATGATGCTCAGGCACTCCGCAGTATAGTGGAGCATCATGGGAAATGTAGTTCCAAAACATCTGGGGTGCCAAGGTTCACCATCACTGATCTAGGGGGATCAAAGGGTTAAATGTGTGCCTAGCCAGTGTGTGTGTGTACTGTGTGTGCTGTTTTTACTAGGGGAAGAAATAAATTGTATTCCCTACTTTTGCAGAGACACAAAATTCATCTCTTCTCCCCGGTCAGAACGGATATCAGCCTTGTTTACATAGGCAGATCTCCATTCTGTGTTTGTTACATGCGATCGGTTGGTGCCGGCGGACATCCAGTGCCCGGCACCCGCAGATCGGCTTCTGCTGTAATTAATCATAGCAGAAGTGGCCCGCTCGCGGCATGCACGCTCCCAAGGCGGAAGTGCAGAATCACGTGTGTATATATATATATATATGATGGCCTGAATTTATGGGAGGAGCCCGGGGGGTATTTAAAGTGGATGTAAACCCAACATTTGCTGTCACAATGTAGAGTAGGGCTGCACGATTCTGGTCAAAATGAGAATCACGATTCTTTTGCTTAGACAAAAGATCACGATTCTCTCACGATTCTCAAAAATGTAATGCCAGTCCCCCCCCCCCAAAAAAAATAATAAATAAACCTGTGATTTATCTGAAAATATGAATATATAAAAAAAGAGACCAGTGATATGTCTATAATGTTAAAGATCATATAACTCCTATGAAAAAAGCAGAATCAAACTTTGATTCAGATTTTTTCATAGGAGTTATATGATCTTTAACATTATAGACATATCACTGGTCTCTTTTTTTATACATCAGAAGCAGTACTGCCAGCAACCATTGGGTGGCGCATGGATACACACAGTTGTACAGAACTGTGAGAAGGTTTAATACATCAGAAGCAGTACCGCCGGCAACCACTGGGTGGCGCATGGATACAAAACTACTGTTGTGAGAGAAGCTCAGGCGTCTATCCAGCGGCGCAGGCTGCTGACGTTGGTTTCGATATCGGTGGCATTTGCGTTCCACGCTGGTTACGAGGAACCAGCGGTGAACACAGAAGAATCGCGGGTCATCCCACGGGGAGATCGCGGGCGGGGAGAATCGAGATCGCGATTCTCTCCGCGATTAATCGTGCAGCTCTAATGTAGAGTATAAGATTTCCTATCATCTGTGCCCAGTCTTGCAACAAAGAGTAAATCCAGCTCTGAGCAATCCTCTTTTCTTTTTTCAGTGAGATAAACAGACAAGCAGGAGAAAACGTTGTCTGTTTTTCCCCCTTGCTGTGAGTGACAGGTTATTTACATATCTCATGCACTAGCCTGAGACCGGCATTATTTTTTTAATTCCCACCCCCTCTCCTTAAGTCATGTGGTTACTTTTCTGGATTTTGACTGGATGTTAGTGATCATAGCAGAATTTAGTGTAAGAAATACACAGGAGAAAATGCATGTTGACAAGGGGAGTGTAGAGGAGGGCAGGGAGACATCACGACTCCACCCACCGAGCTCCAGACAACAGACCCACCCACAGAATCTGCAGTTTTTCAGTTCTTATAACAGACAGAGGGGAAACATGTGACAGGTGAGGATACATGCAGGAGGCATCTATATCCTTATAGATCAGCACTATGGCAGTAGTTTAGAAAGGATGAGAGTGGAGTTACATCCACTTTAAGCAGCACACTCATCCATGGTCTTTGTCGGTTCCGGTGCGCGATACCCACCCTCCCATCCCCTTTTTCAGAGCATTTCCCAAATTAATTTCTCTTTATAAACATCTATTACTTATCTTGGGTATGCCCCCTTATTTGGTATACCGACCAGCAGGCCAGGGCACACTTCAGGTCCATTTCATGTTACATAATCCTATGGCAAAGTTCGTTGTTCACTCCCATCTCGGTCAGAGGGCTTCAACCATAAATATATATATATATACACTATGTTAACAAAAGTACTTAGACGCCTGCCTTTACACGCACATGAACTTTAATGGCATCCCAGTCTTAGTCCGTAGGGTTCAATATTGAGTTGGCCCACCCTTTGCGGCTATAACAGCTTCAACTCTTCTGGGAAGGCTGTCCACAAGGTTTAGGAGTGTGTCTATGGGAATGTTTGACCATTCTTCCAGAAACACTTCTGTGAGGTCAGGCACTGATGTGGATGAGAAGGCCTGGCTTGCAGCCTCTGCTCTAAATTATCTCAAAGGTGTTCTATCGGGTTGAGGTCAGGACTCTGTGCAGGCCAGTCAAGGTATCCTGTCTCCTTGCGAGGCGCAAGGAGACCCCCCGCCCGGTAATTGAGGCCACGGCTTTGCAGCCTTTTGCTTTCTTCTGTGATCTGCTGCCATCTTGTGGTGGCCATTGGTATGACAAGACAACCAGCAATGCTAATGGAGCTTCCTCTGTCTGTTTTCACTGCCATCTCCTTCCCTCTAATTATAACCCCCAAACATTATATATATTTTTTATTCTAACACCCTAGAGCAGGGGTCATCAACCCTGTCCTCAGGGCCCTATAACAGGCCAGGTTTTATGTATTACCTTGGGGAGATGCAGACTAGAATACTGCAATCACTGAGCAGCAAATTATATCACCTGTAATGTATTTCAGTTATCTTGCCAACCTGGCCTGTTAGGGCCAGGGTTGATGACCACTGCCCTACAGAATAAAATGGTGGTTGCTGCAATACTTTCTGTCACACCGTATTTGCGCAGCGGTCTTACAAGCGCACTTTTTTGGGAAAAAAATTACACTTTTTTTAATTAAAAAATAAGACAACAGTAAAGTTAGCCCAATATTTTTTTATATTGTGAAAGATAATGTTACGCCGAGTAAATTGATACCCAACATGTCACGCTTCAAAATTGCGCCCTCTCGTGGAAAGCCGACAAACTTTTACCTTTTGAAATCTCCATAGGCGACGTTCTACAGGTTGCATGTTTTGAGTTACAGAGGAGGTCTAGGGCTAGAATTATTGCTCTACCAATCGTGGCGATACCTCACATGTGTGGTTTGAAATATGCTTTTCATATGTGGGCGCTACTCACGTATGCGCTCGCTTCTGCGCGCGAGCTTGGCAGGACGGGGCGCGTCCCTGGCTCCTAACTTTTTTAGCTGACTCCCAGATTCCAAGCAAATTTGTCAAGCCCCGAATTAGAGCACAGATCTCAATAAATGAGAATGCAAGGTTTATAAGCATGCAGTGGCGGTATGTCTATTAAGGGCATCGCCCCCTCTTTCCAGCCACCCCCTCTAGATGGATAGATTTATGCATTGCATGAATCTATCCATGACTGCCTCCGACACCTGGCTAAAAGGACAGGAGCTGCGATTGGATGCCTATCAGGAGGAGGAAAGGAGATGCATGGAGGACACAGGAGCCACTGCCTGACCCGCTACAAGATCCCACAGCTCGCCTCTGTCACCTGCTGCTTGACCCGCCACCAAGATACGGTAAGTGCCGGGCAGATAGTGAGCAGGCGCGTCACAGTGGCAACTTTTGATGGGCACAGTGGCGGCATTTGATGGGGTACAGTGGCGGCATTTGATGGGGTACAGTGGCGGCATTTGATGGGCACAGTGGCGGCATTTGATGGCACAGTGGCAGCATTCGATAGGCACAGTGGCAGCATTCGATGGGCACAGTGGCTGCATTTGATGGCTCAGTGTTGGCATTTGATGGCACAGTGGCAGCATTTGATTGGCACAGTGGCTGCAATTAATGGCACAGTTGCTGCATTTGATGGGCACAGTGGCTGCATTTGATGGGCACATTGGCAGAGTTTGATAGGCACAGTTGCTGCGTTTAATGGCACAGTGGCTAAAATTGATGGGCACAGTGTGATCGAGCCATGTGGTATTTATGGAATGTGTACTGGTTGTTAAGGAGTGGACTGCCACTGGTGTCCTTAACAACCAGTAAACAACATGGTTGTTAAGAAGTGGGCGGCCGCCACATCCTTAACAACCGATAAATCATCAGCGGGGTTCCCTGCTAACAGCTCAATGTAAAAAAAAGGAATTGACAGCAATTAAAAAAAACGCGTGGGTTCCCTCCCCCAATTCATACCAGGCCCTTAGGGTCTGGTATGGATTTTGAGGGGAACCCACATGCCAAAATGAAAAAAGGAAATGGTGCGGGGTCCCCCCTAAAATCAATACCAGACCCTTGTCCGAGCATGCAACCCGGCAGGTCAGGAAAGGGGGAGGAACAAGCAAGCGGCATGCTGGGATAGTAAAGTCACAAGGGGGTGGTGCCACCCAGTGATGTCACTAGGTGGCTCCACCCCTCAGTTATTTTTGGTGGGAGCCTTCATTGGGAGCAGAGTTTTTTTTCAGAGTCTGGCGGCATCGCGATTGACGATGCATCCAAGGGACATTTTTTTTTGTAAAGGACTTGTCAAAATCTGCCTTTTTTTACACTATACTTTTGTGGTGAATAAGTAGGTCTACTATGTGTTGGGTGCGGGATCTGGGGGCCCTTCCAGATTCCGATAAGTCCCCGGCTCACAGACACCGACAACCACTAGCCAGGGCTGTGGGAAAGAGGTCCTTGTCCCCATGTTGAGTGCAGTATCTTACTGCATACTCGTATATGGTAAGATGCCGCTTTGTGAATGAAGCCCAGTGTGTTTTAGAAGCTGCATTCACTCAGATACATAGGTCTCACTTCATTTCTTGGCTGGAGAATTCCCAGTATCATCTAATCCAGCCTATCATTCTTAAACCCCAGAAATACCGCGTTTCCCCGAAAATAAGACCTACCCCAATTTTCAGGAAGGGATGCAATATAAGCCCTACCCCGAAAATAAGCCCTAGTTTGAAGTGATTGTGGACTGCTGGAATCCTCTGTATTGTGGTGTTTTGTGTGGAGGGTGTGTTTCTGTGGTATAGTTAAGTGAGATGCCTTCTTTCCGTAGAACGCCGCTCAGCTGACCTCCTGCAGCTCGCCTCTTCTCCCTGCTGTCAGCGGGGGATTTCAGCCCCCCCCCCCCCTCTGTAAGGCTTGGAGCAGGTAAGAGATTTAATGCGGGCCATCGGAAAGCGGCTCGCTTCTGCCAACTGTCAGCGGGGGATCTCTGGCCCCCCTCCCTCTGTAAAGCTTGGAGTGGGTAAGAGAGCACAAGAGGACCATCGGAAAGCGCAGAGCCGCGCTCAGTTCATCCCCGCAGCTCTCCTCTTCTCATCGGGGATCTTGGCCCCCTACCTCTGCAATGCTTGTGCCAGGGAAGACGATCAGGGGGGGGGTCACGGAAGCTCCGAACTGCACTATAGGAAGGTATGTGGCACAGCACAGATTGCAGACACACATACTTTTTACATTACATTGTACTGTGGTGGTGAGGATTCTAGCAATTTGTAAGCATTTTTACTCTCTTCACACTGAGGATTAAATGGCAAGCCCTACCCCGAAAATAAGCCCTAGTGTGTTTTTGGGTGCCAAAATTAATATAAGACCCAGGCTTATTTTCGGGGAAACACGGTAACTTTCTGATCTTAGCGAACCTCCGCTAACAATTACTGTACTTACAGCTCAATGTTTATGAGTGTAATGGTCAGTGGGAAGAACGCTCCTTATATTTGTGGTAAGAATCCCCTTTTACAGACAGCTATAAAGATCATTGGTGTTAAGCCTCATACAGACGATCGGATTTCCATCGGACAAAGTGTAGGACTTTTGTCCGAAGGGCGTTGGCCATGAACTTACCCTGCATACAAACGGCAAAGAATTGTTGGCCAACAAATACGAAACGACGTGTTTTTTTCGGCTCTTTAGCGCCACCCTTTGGGCAACTTCTGCTAACGTTGTCTTATGGTGAGCATTGCTTCCGAGCATTCGTGTTTGTACTTTGGAATTTTTTCCGACAAACTTTTGTACACAAGATTGGATAATCCAAAAACACACATTTGCTGTCGGGAAATTTTAAGGCATGCTATCCCACATTTGTCGGAAATTCCGAAAATTGACCGATGGAGCATACAAACGGTCGGATTTTCTGACAACAGCCTGTCATCACACTTTTCCCATTGGAAAATCCGATTGTGTGTACAAGGCTTTAGTGGGAACTTATCTGTACGGCACAAATTGCTTCTTGCTGAAGGAACCGCTAGCAACCCCTGGAAGAACCCTGGTTTATCTAGCCACCCCCCCCCCCAAGCCTTATTGGTTCTGACCTGCCCCTTTCATTCATTGGATTTCAGTTCTGTCAAACTTGGAGGCTCAGCATGACTTTTGGGGTTACCTATGATAGTCTACAACACAAAGTCTACCTACCGTGTTTCCCCAAAAATCTGAGTCTTATATTAATTTTGGCTAAAAAAAAAAAACACACACTAGGGCTTATTTTCAGGGTATGTCTTATTTACTTACAGTATGTACAATAATCCACATTTATTCAAATACAGTCATGACGATCTTAAAGTGGTTGTACCCCAAAAATATATATATAATATCCTGAAAGCATGATAGACAGCACAGTGCTTGTACTGTGTCATTCACCCCTTTCTATTTTCTGCTAATAAAAACAATACATTTTTTTTTTAAAGCTCCTGTGTCCCGTCTTCTCTCCCCCCCTCTCCATTTGTCAGCATTATGACATTCTGTGATCCCAAAAATAAACCTTGGTGAAAGCCATTGTAAAATTATGTACTGTATATACTCGAGTATAAGCTGACCCGAATATAAGCCGAGGCACCTAATTTTACCACAAAAAGAACTGGGAAAACGTATTGACTTGAGTATAAGCCTAGGGCAGTGATGGCGAACCTTGGCACCCCAGATGTTTTGGAACTACATTTCCCATGATGCTCATGCACTCTGCAGTGTAGCTGAGCATCATGGGAAATGTAGTTCCAAAACATCTGGGGTGCCAAGGTTCGCCATCACTGGCCTAGGGTGTCCACCTGCATGCCTCTCACTGTGTCCATGACTAGACTGACGTTCAACATGGGAGTCTATGAAGGGGTGCCCGGCTTTGAAAAATCGGTGATCCCCCAAACAAACTTTGCGCACTTGTAGAGGAAGGATCCAGGAGCTGGTCGTTACCGGGTCCCCAAATCCGGGAGATGAGGCGCAAAAAGGTGACTCGAGTATAAGCCGAGGGGGGCATTTTCAGAATTTTTTTAAAAAATGTGCTGAAAAACTCGGCTTATACTCGAGTATTTACGGTAATCCATTATGTAAAAAGATTATATAATGTGCAGTGTGTCTCCTTTTGTAACTTTATTGTGGAAAAATTCTTATTTACAGCTCACGTGACCCCCCCTTGAGCTCTTTTTCCCAGCTTCAAGCACTGCAGAGGGAGGGGCCTTTGACATCAGCTGAAAGAAGCTCTCCAATGGGTCACGTGGGCGCCCAGAAGTGCTATAAACAAGGTATTTTCCACCATAAAGTTACACAAGGGGACACAATGCACTATCATCCTTTTACAAAACAGATTACATGTTTTTACAATCACTTTAACTAGGGCTTATTTCCGAGGAAGAGCGTATATTACTGCCATTTTTGAAAATAGCTCTTGTTCTCAGGGGTAGGGCTTACCTTCGGGGGAAACAAGGGTAGGAAACTCCTCCAGACATTCACCCATCAACACATTTTAATCTGCATAACTCCTCCCAAGGGCCATCCCATTGTATATAATGACTGAGGGCTCTTAAAGCGGAGTTCCACCCAAAATGTGAACTTTTGCTTTAACCACTTAAGGACCGCCTCCTGCACATATACGGTCGACAGAATGGCACGGCTGGGCACAAGCACGTACCTGTACGTCCTCTTTAAGTGCCCAGCCGTGGGTCGCGGCGCACGCCCCGGTCCGAAGCTTCGTGACCGCGGTATCCGATCTCCGCCGGAGTCCCGCGATCGGTCCCCGGAGCTAAAAAAGGGGAGAGCTGTGTGTAAACATTTGGCATGTCATTTGTTTTGGGGTGGGGGACTGTAGACCTAGTTTTGACAGGTACCTAGCACAACTGCACTGCCGGGCGACCCCAGAAGAGGACGATCTGGGCCACCCTGTACAAGATGACTAAAACTTAAATGCCATTTTAGTCAAAAGACTAAAACTAAATTGAAATTTGACTTAAAGATGAACACTGTTCATACCTCAATACCATAAATAATAACATATTAGACTTTTCACTCCAGCAGTATATAATGAGTTTGGAAATTTTGGAGAAATGTTAACTAATGCATTACAATTTAAATACACCCATTCGATTTTAGACAACCAAAATTACTTTTAGTCAACTAAACTGGAGATTTAGTTGACAAAATACGACTAAAACAATTGCAGAAAACCAAAAGTCCATTTTAGTCCTAAGACTAAAACTAAATTTTAATTTGCTGCCAAAATTAACACTGGATTTACCCAGCTTGCTTGCGCCGCCTAGGCGACTCCTCCTTTCCCCCCCTGCAATCTTCTGGGACAAGTCACGGGTCCCAGAAGATTGCTCACCCAATCAGGATGCGCATGTGCACCTGGTTGTGAAGCCACAAGCTGTCACAATTGGATGCCCACACTAGTGATGCCTGGCCCTGGGAGAGAACCGAGGCTTTGGGTGGCCGCATTGCTGAACAGTGTGTGTTTATTGAAAAAGTGTAGCTGCTGACTTTTAATAAACAGAAAAATGACTGGAATGCTTTAAGAGAAGAACTGAGGCAAGGTGTGATGTTTTCAGGAAGCTATATACAGTGGAACCTTGGTTAAGTTTAACTTGGTTTGAGAGCGCCTTGATTTGCGAGCAACTTTTTTTTTTTTTAATTCTAACTTGGTTTGCCAGTGTTGACTCGCAAGTTGAGCAGAATTCAAGCTAAATAGGCCTGCAGTACCTCATTTGGCCTGAGGTACGGGGGCGCATGAGCCGAGAAAAGCCAAACATTTGCCTGCAGTACCTCATTTGGCCTGCGGTACGGGGGCGCATGAGCCGAGAAAAGCCAAACATTGGCCTGCAGTACCTCATTTGGCCTGAGGTAGGTACGGGGGCACAAGAAACAAGCTAAAGCAGGGATGCCCAACCTTTTGAAGAGCGAGGGCCACTTCAGTGACTTGGTAACCGGTCATGGGCCACAATGAGTGAAGCGGGCGAATGACAGGTCTGTGCCTACACTGCATATGGAGAGCAGACACAGACACAGCCCACTCTACTCTATGGGCCTTTCGATCCGATCCACCACAGCGGAAGGGGATGGATCCTCTTCTGTTTGTTTTTTTAGCGGATCGGATAGGAGGTGCACCTGCTGATCAGTATGAAAGCAGCCGAGTAACCTTACTCCGCCTGTGACAGGAGGGGGTGCTATATCGCTTGCTTTCTCTACTACCGGCTTCATTCACAACACTGATGCTCTGGGATGATGGATCGGCGATCTGGGCTTGCCAACCAGCCATCCCAGAGCAGAAGGTCGCGGGCCACATCAGAGGGCTCCGCGGGCCACTGGTTGGGCACCCCTGAGCTAAAGTGTCCTCGGGCCTTGAAGGCGCTCAGGCCACCTCTGGCCGCATTTGGTATTGCAACACATTGAAGTCAATGCGGAACAAATTATTTTCGTCTCTATTGACTTCAATGGGAAAACTCGCTTTGATATGCGAGTACTTCGGATTACGAGCATAATCTGTTCCAGGAGTATGCTCGTAATCCAAGGTTTAACTGTACTGTATCCCGACACCCCTCCCACCAGCCATGATCTGCCTGCATAGAGATGCAAAACGTTCCAGTAATGGTATTTTTTATAAGGGGTGTAATGTAAATGGAAGTCTATTCAAAAATGTGGATTAGCATGTTGATGAGATGAGGAAGAGAAGAAACCAGGGAAGGCAAAATAAAAGCGGATTAAACTTCAGTTTTAATTATTTGGAAGTACTTAAGAAAAAAAATGGATCTGCAATTGCACAGAAATAATTTTTCGGCATTTTTTTGTGTCTGATATTTTGTTATTTTTTATTTACAAAAAAAAAAAAAATTCTCTTTCTTTTACTTGTCCCTTAAAACAGACAAACACATACAAAAAATCCCTAAGTTATAGAAATCAGGATCACAAACATGGTTGAGCGTCTGCGGTTTATGTTTCCTGGAAAATCTATTTCTAATGTGTTTAGTTATAAGGATCACTTTGTGTATCCACTGAGAATGGCGGATACTGTATACAAATCTTTTCCTCGAATCATTTTCAAGAGATCTGCCGACAGATTCGGTGCCCCAGTATCTATGGAGCCACGTTCCTCAGGATAGCGCCCCCCCCAGTCTGCGTTCCGTGTTGTTGCAAAACCACTGTCCAGTTTAGCGCGCTTTCCAAAAGGCATGTCACGCTCCCTTCCTGCCCACGCAGGATCATCTAATGGCCTTGAACCAAGTCCGCCGAAATTAGGCCTGGCTTCATGTGATCTGTAGTCTGGTCTTAAGTCACGTTCATAACCGATACCTTGCAACCTTTCATTTTCTAATCTTTGAATGTTGGGAGGCGGCAGAGAGACCCTAGTAAAGGGGGCTTGCTCTGCTCGATTTTCACCTTTCTTAGGAATAAAAAAGGGCACATCCCACTTTCTTTTGCGCACACCGGTGTTGCTACTCATATCTGCAAACAAATTACGTTTAGGTTCATTTGACCTGTAGCCCGCAGACTTGTCAGAGTCATCATACTGCCTTTTATTAGTATTCTCAAATTTTCCTGCCATCGGTCGCTCAAAGCCAAACCCTTCGTTGCCTCTGGACGTGGTAACAAGCGTATCCATAAACGGGGGCCGATGAGCAGTCGGCTCCACCATCACCGCTGAACGATTGACCGTCTCAATACATTCTCGCTTTTGAAGGTTCTGGTTTTCGAGCAAAGATGTATTCACGATCGGATTTTTGCCTTGAAGTAATTCTACCATTTGCAGTAGTAAATTCTGATCTGCCTGTGCATTTTCCACAAGGGTTGGATTTTGTACCACGGGGGCCATTGGCATTAATACATTTGGAGTGAACTGAGCCACGGCTGCAGGATTTGTAGCTGCCGCTATATTCAACTGCTGAAACGGAGTAACATTTCCCATACTTGCCAGATTCTGCGTCAAAGGGACAGCTTGCATTAACTGGTTGGCTGGTGCATTTTCTAGATTTGCGTTATCTCGCAAAAACGATTGCAACAGGAGTATTTCTGAATCCATCTTTGAACTGGTTGTGGTTGTTGTTGTTGTGGGATCCTCTGGAAGCAGCTCAAGCAATGCTACTAATTGCTTAAAAAACTCGATATCCTCATCGGTTTCATCAATCTCTACATCTGTGTTAGCTTGTGGCAAGGGCATTTGAGGATTAGGCTTTGCTTTGATAAGTGGGGGTCCTTGTAGCCTTTGTGCTAAAGTAGCATTGAGAGTCCTCATTGGTTTCAGATCGTCTGGGTGAAACGGACGACCTAAGGTATGGAGACTGATGTTTCCTAATTCTAACAGTGGGAATATATTCTGCTCTGCCAGGCGCGCTCTAATCGCATTCTTCACAAATGTCGTGGCCACATTCTGTGCCCTGGCCACTTTCACCGGGAAAAGAGATTGTTCTTTTATCTTGTCCGTGTGAAACTTCACTACAGAGGTCACCTTCTGCAGGAGCCTTGTGACTGTAGCCGCTTCATCTTCATCCCCAATCACAAACGAGTCCAGAATTTTCAGAACTTGCTTCATTTTCTTTTGTCTTTCTCCTTCAGGATCCCACCTTGTTTTCCGCTTGGATTTTTTAGCTTCTGTTGACTTCACATTCATCATTGGTACCTGTAATGTAGATCAGAAATATTCATTTTTTTGTGAAATCAACTATATATATATATATATATATATATATATATATATATATATATATATATATATATATATAATGTGTGTGTATGTATGTATGTATGTATATATATTTTTTTCTTTTAATATATATATATTTTTCTTTTTTTTTTTCCTTTTAATTTTCTTTAAAAAAAAAAAAAAAAAAAAAAATTTTATATATATATATATATATATATATATATATATATATATATATATATATATATATATATATATATATATATATATATATATATATATATATATATATATATATATATTACACACACACACACACACACACACACACACATATATATATATAAAAAAATGTTGCTACATGAATACGAATATGTTTATGTGAATAGAGCTGCGCTGTTGTAAAACAATAATAAAACCTGGGTGACACAAGTAGTAGTACCAAAACTGTGCACAAGATGGCAGTAAAACCAAAACGTCAAGTACAAAAAAAAAAAAAACTTCCAAGGTGAAACTGAAAAAAAAAAAAATAGGTATCCAAT
Source organism: Rana temporaria (assembly GCF_905171775.1). Lineage (NCBI taxonomy): Eukaryota > Metazoa > Chordata > Amphibia > Anura > Ranidae > Rana > Rana temporaria. Next base: position 442,736,130 of record NC_053491.1, read on the forward strand.
GCAAATCTTATGCAAAAACAAAAAAAAAAAACAGTGCTCCAAAAAAGAAAAACATTAAAGCGGAGTTCCACCAAATTATTTATTTTATTTAAAAGTCAGCAGCTACAAAATACTGCAGCTGCTGACTTTTAAAATACGGACACTTACCTGTTCAGGGCGCCCGCGATGTCGGCACCAAAAGCCGATCTGTCTCTCGGGTGGAGGCGCCGCCATCTTTAGTAAGGGAATCAGGAAGAGAAACCTTGCAGCTTCACAGCCTGGTTCTCTACTGCACGAGTCACGCTGCGAGATCCCACTGGTCCTTGCTGCCTTCTGGGACCTGTGTGTCTCCCAGAAGACAGCCGGGGGGGGGGCAGAGGAGGTTCCAGATGTGGTGTAGACGACCACGGCTACCTATGCCCAGAAGTGGGAGCAAAATACCTGCATTAGACAGGTATCTGCTCCCCCTTCCCCCCCTGAAAGGTGGCAAATGTGACACCGGCGGGTGGGCGGGATCCAAAAAGCGGAAGTTCCATTTTTCGGTGGAATTCCGCTTTAACATGTCAATGCATGTAGTGAAACTAAATTTAAAGTCTCTAGAATAATCCCGAGATGAGGAGTGAAAGATGGTGCTCCAATCTTACCGGTCACTTTCTTCATAGTTTGCACGGTTCAGATTGGAGCACCATCTTTCACTCCTCATCTCGGGATTATTCTAGAGACTTTATAATAGTTTCACTACATGCCTTGACATGTTAATGTTTTATTTGATGAGCACTGATTGATTAATCACTGTTCTTTTTGTTGCACAAGATTTACAGTATCTCACAAAAGTGACAACACTGAAGAAATTACACTTTCCTACAATGTTGTGTAGTGAGTGTACAGCTTGTATAACAGTGTAAATTTGCTGTCCCCTCAAAATAACTCAACACACAGCCTGTCAGTGCTCAGACCATACGCTGCACACTGCATCAAATTGGTCTGCATGGCTGTCGCAGAAGGAGGCTTCTCCTTAAGATGATGCACGAAAAAGCCCGCAAACAGTTTACTGGTAACAAGCAGACTAAGGACATGGATTACTGGAACCATGTCCTGTGGTCTGATGAGACCAAGATAAAATTATTTGGTTCAGATGGTGTCCAGTGTGTGTGGCGGCAACCAGGTGAGGAGTACAAAAACAAGTGTGTCTTTCCTACAGTCAAGCATGGTGGTGGGAGTGTCATGGTCTGGGGCTGCATGAGTGCTGCCGGTGTCTTGTCGAGCTAGTTGTATTGATATGGTTCCCTGCTTGACTGCGCAGACGAAGCCCACGGAAATCTCCGAACCTCGGGCGGCATCCAGGCTCATTCCTTACCATCCCCGTGGATTGGAGGATGTTAGAAAAAAGAGCCAAGAGGCCGAGCGAGTGTAGCGAGCACGAGGCCGACTGGCCATTTACAGCAAATTCCACGTCGCCCTGGACCTCTTGCTACAGCTGCTCAGGTTCAGGGATTTCCGTTGGCTCGGACTGCACCTGCGCAGTCAAGGGGGGGGAACCATATCGAAAGGAGGAACCATATCGGCAGATCACCGGCACTGGGGAGCTACAGTTCATTGAGGGGACCATGAATGCCAACATGTACTGTGACATACTGAAGCAGAGCATGATCCCGTCTCTTCGGAGACTGGGCCGCAGGGCAGTATTCCAACATGATAACGACCCCAAACACACCTCCAAGACAACCACTGCCTTGCTAAAGAAGTTGAGGGTAAAGGTGATGGACTGACCAAGCATGTCTCCGATCTGAATTCTATTGAGCCTCTGTGGGACATCCTCAAACATGAGGTGGAGGAGCGCAAGGTCTCCAACATCCACCAGCTCTGTGATGTCATAATGGAGGAGGGGAAGAGGACTCCAGTGGTAACCTGTGAAGCTCTGGTGATCTCCATGCCCAAGAGGGTTAAGGCAGTGCCGGAAAATAATGGTGGCCACACAAAATAGACACCTTGGGCCCAATTTGGACATTTTCACTTAGGGGTGTACTCACTTTTGCTGCCAGTGGTTTAGACATTAATGGCTGTGTGTTGTTATTTTGAGGGGACAGCAAATTTACACTGTTATACAAGCTGTACACTCACTACTGTGTTGTCACATGAAAAGATAGAATTTACAAAAATTGCATTGGATATCTTTTTTTCCAGTTACACCTTGAAAGGTTTAATTTTGTATTTGACATTTTGGTTTACTGCCATCTTGTGCACAGTTTTAGTACTACTACTTGTGTCACACGTTTTATTACAGTTTTACAACAGCGCAGCTTCATTCACATAAACATATTACTTTGGTCACGGCTTCAAATATGTCAGCTGTTCTATATCAATCCAGCTACTAATATTAACCACTTGTGGATTGTCCTCAATGTACTGCAGAGGGGTGGCCGTACGTTGCTGCCTGCTTCCAGGTTTAGGGCGTGCAAATGCTGGGACCTGCTGATTAGCTTTGGCAAATCACAGCTCAGAGCCCTGTGTTGACAAGCAACACACGCTTTGTACAGAGGGAAATTATCTCTCGCTTTCTCATCCCAGCAAAGCAGGGATAAGAGACAAGGAGATCTTGCGTAAAAATCAGCAATACATTACATACTGTTAGACACATATTTAACCCCTTGACTGCCCTAGTTAACTCCCTTTCTGGTCAGTGTCATTAGTACAGTGACAGGTGTGGTGGCGAGTGCAGGAAGGAGGGGCGCGTAGGTGTGGTGGCGAGTGCAGGAAGAGGGGGGGGGGGGAGGAGTGTAGGCGAGTGCAGGAAGAGGGGGGGGGGGAGGAGTGTAGGCGAGTGCAGGAAGGGGGGGGTGTGTAGGTGTGGTGGCGAGTGCATGAAGGAGGGGGAGGCGTGGTGGCGAGTGCATGAAGGAGGGGGAGGCGTGGTGGCGAGTGCATGAAGGAGGGGGAGGCGTGGTGGCGAGTGCATGAAGGAGGGGGAGGCGTGGTGGCGAGTGCATGAAGGAGGGGGAGGCGTGGTGGCGAGTGCATGAAGGAGGGGGAGGCGTGGTGGCGAGTGCATGAAGGAGGGGGAGGCGTGGTGGCGAGTGCATGAAGGAGGGGGAGGCGTGGTGGCGAGTGCATGAAGGAGGGGGAGGCGTGGTGGCGAGTGCATGAAGGAGGGGGAGGCGTGGTGGCGAGTGCATGAAGGAGGGGGAGGCGTGGTGGCGAGTGCATGAAGGAGGGGGAGGCGTGGTGGCGAGTGCATGAAGGAGGGGAGACGTGGTGGCGAGTGCATGAAGGAGGGGGAGGCGTGGTGGCGAGTGCATGAAGGAGGGGGAGGCGTGGTGGCGAGTGCATGAAGGAGGGGGAGGCGTGGTGGCGAGTGCATGAAGGAGGGGGAGGCGTGGTGGCGAGTGCATGAAGGAGGGGAGGCGTGGTGGCGAGTGCATGAAGGAGGGGAGGCGTGTAGGTGTGGTGGCGAATGCATGAAGGAGGGGAGGCGCGTAGGTGTAGTGGCGAGTGCAGGAAGGAGGGGAGGCGCGTAGGTGTGGTGGCGAGTGCATGAAGGAGGGGAGGCGCGTAGGTGTGGTGGCGAGTGCATGAAGGAGGGGAGGCGCGTAGGTGTGGTGGCGAGTGCATGAAGGAGGGGAGGCCTGTAGGTGTGGTGGCGAGTGCATGAAGGAGGGGAGGCCTGTAGGTGTGGTGGCGAGTGCATGAAGTTTGGGAGGCGTGTAGGTGTGGTGGCGAGTGCATGAAGTTTGGGAGGCGTGTAGGTGTGGTGGCGAGTGCAGGAAGGAGGGGAGGCGCGTAGGTGTGGTGGCGAGTGCAGGAAGGAGGGGAGGCGCGTAGGTGTGGTGGCGAGTGCAGGAAGGAGGGGAGGCGTGTAGGTGTGGTGGCGAGTGCAGGAAGGAGGGGAGGCGTGTAGGTGTGGTGGCGAGTGCAGGAAGGAGGGGAGGCGTGTAGGTGTGGTGGCGAGTGCAGGAAGGAGGGGAGGCGCGTAGGTGTGGTGGCGAGTGCAGGAAGAAGGGGAGGCGTGTAGGTGTGGTGGCGAGTGCATGAAGGAGGGGAGGCGCGTAGGTGTGGTGGCGAGTGCAGGAAGAAGGGGAGGCGTGTAGGTGTAGTGGCGAGTGCATGAAGGAGGGGAGGCGTGTAGGGGTAGTGGCGAGTGCATGAAGGAGGGGAGGCGTGTAGGTGTAGTGGCGAGTGCATGAAGGAGGGGAGGCGTGTAGGGGTAGTGGCGAGTGCATGAAGGAGGGGAGGCGTGTAGGGGTAGTGGCGAGTGCATGAAGGAGGGGAGGCATGTAGGTGTGGTGGCGAGTGCAGGAAGGAGGGGAGGCGTGTAGGTGTAGTGGCGAGTGCATGAAGGAGGGGAGGCGCGTAGGTGTGGTGGCGAGTGCAGGAAGGAGGGGAGGCGCGTAGGCGTGGTGGCGAGTGCATGAAGGAGGGGAGGCCTGTAGGTGTGGTGGCGAGTGCATGAAGGAGGGGAGGCGTGTAGGTGTAGTGGCGAGTGCAGGAAGGAGGGGAGGCGCGTAGGCGTGGTGGCGAGTGCATGAAGGAGGGGAGGCCTGTAGGTGTGGTGGCGAGTGCAGGAAGGAGGGGAGGCACGTAGGTCTGGTGGCGAGTGCAGGAAGGAGGGGAGACCTGTAGGTGTGGTGGCGAGTCCAGGTGGCAGCGAAATGTGCAGACAGGGTGTGAGTGCAGGTAAGAGGGGTGCAGGAAGGTGTGTAGGGAAGGGAATGTGTAGACATGCCGATTGCAGGTGGAAAGTGAGCACGCAAGTGTAGAGGAGGGGGGGGGGGGGCGTTTTGGTGAGTGGCGGTTAGTGCAAGCTGTGGTGGCAAGTGCAGGCAGGAAAGGGGGCGTGGCTGCAAGCGCAGGTATGAAGGGGGCGTGGCTGCAAGCGCAGGCAGGAAAGGGGGCGTGGCAGCAAGCGTAGGCAGGAAAGGGGGCGTGGCAGCAAGCGTAGGCAGGAAGGGGGCGTGGCTGCAAGCGCAGGCAGGGAGAGGGGCATGCAGGTGTGGTGAACGTTTTTGTATCAGATATACTTTGACAGAGGACCCCTGGATTGGGGAATCCTGAACCCCCCTTTATGTGTGTGTGTGCTGTGCTCACAGTACCATTCTAACGATGGGGTCATTCTTGTACATCTTGACGCCATCCTCCTCCTCGATCTCCACCGCCATCCTCCTCATGAAGAGCGCCCGGTCCTCCTTGCTGCTGAAAAGCGCCCTCAGAACAAAGGGGTACTCTTTGGCCACATAGTTCTTGCGATGTTTATACCCGCACAAATGGTCCAACATGGGGACCACGGCGCTGTCCATCTCGCAGAGCTCACAGAAGTACTTGATCTCCACTCTAGCCTCTCGGATTTGGACCCGGTACTCCATGACGTATTCCAGCCCGATGATTGGCTCCCGCTCCTTTATGGGCAGGTAATCCTTCAGGACGTACACGGATCTTCGGATGTGCTCCGGGACCACTCCCTGGACAAGGCTCTGCGGGGGATCCGGAATTTTTGGCGCGGGCTCCGTTTTTTTCTGCTTTTCTGGACCATTGCTCGGCGTGGGCGTGGGTATTTGGGGTTTTTCAGGCACGTCGGGTTTTTGGCTTGGCGTGGTCTTGGATTTTTCGTCCTTTTCCCGATCGTTGCTTGACGTGGTCTCGCGTTTTTGGTCCCTCTCCCGATTGTTGGGCGGCGTGGTGTCGGGTCTTCGGTTCCTTTCCCGATTGTTGGGTGGCGTGGTGTCGGGTCTTTGGTTCCTCTCCCGATCACCGGTCATCCTAGTCTCGGGTCTTCGGTTCCTCTCCCCGTCATTCCTCATGGAACGGTCGGGATCTCTGTCCTTCCATGTTCTATCCTGAGTCATCCGCTCATCCTTGTCCCGTCGGTTCTGATCCGTCCTCTGGGAAGGTCTCCTGGGGTTCTCCGTAGAGGAAGGGCGGAAGTCACGGTCAGGACCACTCCTGTCTCTCGGTACATACGGATTTCTCCTGGGTGGGGACCGGGTGTCCCTCCTGGCCGGGGACCGGGTGTCCCTCCTGGCCGGTCTTCCGTCAGCTGAACCGTCCCGCCAGCTCATATTTCTCCCAGCCGGATGTCTGAGCTCCTAGGAACCTTCTCGCCGGCTTCCCTAACCCACCAATGGGGCCAATCTCGCACTACGGCGCCCACAAACTAATGCTTAGAAAAAGCGGGGAGGCACACGGCTCAGCAACTATGGCGGCCCCAAAGGACTTCTGGGTAAAAGACGGCCGCGAGTAGGCACATGCGCAGTGAGTTGCTTTACTGGGATTTCCGCTATAGGCTCCGCCCTCCCTCGCTCCGTGACAGGTCCCGGTAAGGAGGAGCAGAAAGAGGGGGCTGTCAACCGTTTAGGCTGGCCGCCGGTTATATTGGAGACCAGCTCTTGGGAGTGGAGCAACTGAGGGGAAAGTCAAGATCGGTGTTTCGTCAGATTAAGCGACCTGATAGATGTTGTGACGGAAGTGACGTTCCGTCGCGGCCATCTTGGTACACCCCGGACTCGGCCGTAGTAAGGCTACAGTGAGAAGGCGGCAGAGGACATCGTTGTACACCCACCGGAGTTAGGTGGGAAGCGCCTTAGTACTAGCCTGTCTCCTCCCCTGTGCCCGCCCCTTCAGCACTCGACTCCGCCCCTTGTTTGCCATCTTATTACATCGTAGCTGACTTATTCCACTGTGTCAGCCGAGCCACACTTCATCACTTCATCCTATGACCTGTCTGTGTATTTACTCCAGGGGTTGACAAATTTGCTTGGAATCTAGGAGCCAGGTAAAAAAGTTAAGAGCCAGAAAACGCGCCCCGTCCCGCCGAGCTGGCACGCAGAAGCGAACGCATACGTGAGTAGCGCCCGCATATGTAAACGGTATTCAAACCACACATGTGAGGTATCGCCGCGATCGTTAGTGCGAGAGCAATAATTCTAGCTCTAGACTTCCTCTGTAACTTAAAACGTGCAACCTGTAGATTTTTTTTAAACGTCGCCTATGGAGATTTTAAAGGGTAAAAGTTTGTCGCCATTACACGAGCGGACGCAGTTTTGAAGCGTGACATGTTGGGTATCAATTTACTCGGCGTAACATTATCTTTCACAATATAAAAAATTGGGATAACTTTACTGTTGTCTTATTTTTTACTACTTAACTTAGGAAACGCCTCATATAGCAGGTGTAACTATACGCCGGAAAAAGCCAAACGCAAACGACGTAAAAAAATGCACCAGCCGGACGTACGTTCGTGGATCGCCGTATGTAGCTAATTTGCATACTCGAAGTGGAATTCAAAGGAAACGCCACCTAGCGGCCAGCGTAAATATGCACCTACGATCCGACGGCGTACTAAGACGTACGCCAGTCGGATCGCTCTCTCATTCAGTCGTATCTTGTTTTGTGTATACAAAACAAAGATACGACGCGGGAACTTTGAAATTACGCGGCGTATCAATAGATACGCCGGTGTAATTCGTTTGTGGATCTGGCCCATGGTGTATGTACAATGCTCCATCACAAGGGACAAAGCAGAGCTGAAATGGCTGAATTGCAGAATTCACTAATGTGTGGGAAATCTGCAAAATTAAATCACCCTCCACCATGATTGGCAATAGACTAGGGAATAACTGGGTGCTGTGTTCTGCCCACATCCTTATCCTCTGGTCTCCCTGCTGGGTGCTGTGTTCTGCCCACATCCTTATCCTCTGGTCTCCCTGCAGGGTGCTGTGTTCTGCCCACATCCTTGTCCTCTGGTCTCCCTGCTGAGTTCTGTGTTCTGCCCACATCCTTATCCTCTGGTCTCCCTGCTGGGTGCTGTGTTCTGCCCACATCCTTATCCTCTGGTCTCCCTGCTGGGTGCTGTGTTCTGCCCACATCCTTATCCTCTGGTCTCCCTGCTGGGTGCTGTGTTCTGCCCACATCCTAATCCTCTGGTCTTCCTGCTGGGTTCTGTGTTCTTACGCTCTGGTCTCCCTGCTGTATGCTGTGTTCTGCCCACATCCTTATCCTCTAGTCTCTCTGCTGGGTTCTGTGTTCTGCCCACATCCTTATCCTCTGGTCTCCCTGCTGGGTGCTGTGTTCTGCCCACATCCTAATCCTCTGGTCTTCCTGCTGGGTTCTGTGTTCTTACGCTCTGGTCTCCCTGCTGTATGCTGTGTTCTGCCCACATCCTTATCCTCTAGTCTCTCTGCTGGGTTCTGTGTTCTGCCCACATCCTTATCCTCTGGTCTCCCTGCTGGGTGCTGTGTTCTACCCACATCCTTATCCTTTGGTCTCCCTGCTGAGTTCTGTGTTCTGCCCACATCCTTATCCTCTGGTCTCCCTGCTGGGTTCTGTGTTCTGCCCACATCCTTATCCTCTGGTCTCTCTGCTGGGTTCTGTGTTCTGCCCACATCCTTATCCTCTGGTCTCCCTGCTGGGTTCTGTGTTCTGCCCACATCCTTATCCTCTGGTCTCCCTGCTGGGTTCTGTGTTCTGCCCACATCCTTATCCTCTGGTCTCCCTACTGGGTTCTGTGTTCTGCCCACATCCTTATCCTATGGTCTCCCTGCTGGGTTCTGGGTTCTGCCCACATCCTTATCCTCTGGTCTCCCTGCTGGGTGCTGTGTTCTATCCACATCCTTATCCTCTGGTCTCCCTGCTGGGTTCTGTGTTCTCCCCACATCCTTATCCTATGGTCTCCCTGCTGGGTTCTGTGTTCTGCCCACATACTTATCCTCTGGTCTCCCTGCTGGGTGCTGTTTTCTATCCACATCCTTATCCTCTGGTCTCCCTGCTGGGTTCTGTGTTCTGCCCACATCCTTATCCTCTGGTCTCCCTGCTGGGTGATGTGTTCTGCCCACATCCTAATCCTCTGGTCTCTCTGCTGGGTGATGTGTTCTGCCCACATCCTTGTCCTCTGGTCTCCCTGCTGTATGCTGTGTTCTGCCCACATCCTTATCATCTGGTCTTCCTGCTGGGTTCTGTGTTCTGCCCACATCCTTGTCCTCTGGTCTCCCTGCTGTATGCTGTGTTCTGCCCACATCCTAATCCTCTGGTCTCCCTGCTGTATGCTGTGTTCTGCCCACATCCTTATCCTCTGGTCTCCCTGCTGGGTTCTGTGTTCTGCCCACATCCTTATCCTCTGGTCTCCCTGCTGGGTGATGTGTTCTGCCCATATCCTTATCCTCTGGTCTCCCTGCTGGGTGCTGTGTTCTGCCCACATCCTTATCCTCTGGTCTCTCTGCTGGGTTCTGTGTTCTGCCCACATCCTTATCCTCTGGTCTCCCTGCTGGGTGCTGTGTTCTATCCACATCCTTATCCCCTGGTCTCCCTGCTGGGTTCTGTGTTCTGCCCACATCCTTATCGTCTGGTCTCTCTGCTGGGTTCTGTGTTCTGCCCACATCCTTATCCTCTGGTCTCCCTGCTGGGTGCTGTGTTCTGCCCACATCCTTATCCTCTGGTCTCCCTGCTGGGTTCTGTGTTCTGCCCACATCCTTATCCTCTGGTCTCCCTACTGGGTTCTGTGTTCTGCCCACATCCTTATCCTATGGTCTCCCTGCTGGGTTCTGCCCACATCCTTATCCTCTGGTCTCCCTGCTGGGTGCTGTGTTCTATCCACATCCTTATCCTCTGGTCTCCCTGCTGGGTTCTGTGTTCTCCCCACATCCTTATCCTATGGTCTCCCTGCTGGGTTCTGTGTTCTGCCCACATACTTATCCTCTGGTCTCCCTGCTGGGTGCTGTTTTCTATCCACATCCTTATCCTCTGGTCTCCCTGCTGGGTGATGAGTTCTGCCCACATCCTAATCCTCTGGTCTCCCTGCTGGGTGATGTGTTCTGCCCACATCCTTATCCTCTGGTCTCCCTGCTGGGTGATGTGTTCTGCCCACATCCTTGTCCTCTGGTCTCCCTGCTGTATGCTGTGTTCTGCCCACATCCTTATCATCTGGTCTTCCTGCTGGGTTCTGTGTTCTGCCCACATCCTTGTCCTCTGGTCTCCCTGCTGTATGCTGTGTTCTGCCCACATCCTAATCCTCTGGTCTCCCTGCTGTATGCTGTGTTCTGCCCACATCCTTATCCTCTGGTCTCCCTGCTGGGTTCTGTGTTCTGCCCACATCCTTATCCTCTGGTCTCCCTGCTGGGTGATGTGTTCTGCCCACATCCTTATCCTCTGGTCTCCCTGCTGGGTGCTGTGTTCTGCCCACATCCTTATCCTCTGGTCTCTCTGCTGGGTTCTGTGTTCTGCCCACATCCTTATCCTCTGGTCTCCCTGCTGGGTGCTGTGTTCTATCCACATCCTTATCCCCTGGTCTCCCTGCTGGGTTCTGTGTTCTGCCCACATCCTTATCGTCTGGTCTCTCTGCTGGGTTCTGTGTTCTGCCCACATCCTTATCCTCTGGTCTCCCTGCTGGGTGCTGTGTTCTATCCACATCCTTATCCTCTGGTCTCCCTGCTGGGTGCTGTGTTCTGCCCACATCCTTATCCTCTGGTCTCCCTGCTGGGTTCTGTGTTCTGCCCACATCCTTATCCTCTGGTCTCTCTGCTGGGTTCTGTGTTCTGCCCACATCCTTATCCTCTGGTCTCCCTGCTGGGTTCTGTGTTCTGCCCACATCCTTATCCTCTGGTCTCCCTGCTGGGTTCTGTGTTCTGCCCACATCCTTATCCTCTGGTCTCCCTGCTGGGTTCTGTGTTCTGCCCACATCCTTATCCTCTGGTCTCCCTGCTGGGTGCTGTGTTCTATCCACATCCTTATCCTCTGGTCTCCCTGCTGGGTTCTGTGTTCTCCCCACATCCTTATCCTATGGTCTCCCTGCTGGGTTCTGTGTTCTGCCCACATACTTATCCTCTGGTCTCCCTGCTGGGTTCTGTGTTCTGCCCACATCCTTATCCTCTGGTCTCCCTGCTGGGTGATGTGTTCTGCCCACATCCTAATCCTCTGGTCTCCCTGCTGGGTGATGTGTTCTGCCCACATCCTTGTCCTCTGGTCTCCCTGCTGTATGCTGTGTTCTGCCCACATCCTAATCCTCTGGTCTCCCTGCTGTATGCTGTGTTCTGCCCACATCCTTATCCTCTGGTCTCCCTGCTGGGTTCTGTGTTCTGCCCACATCCTTATCCTCTGGTCTCCCTGCTGGGTGATGTGTTCTGCCCATATCCTTATCCTCTGGTCTCCCTGCTGGGTGCTGTGTTCTGCCCACATCCTTATCCTCTGGTCTCTCTGCTGGGTTCTGTGTTCTGCCCACATCCTTATCCTCTGGTCTCCCTGCTGGGTGCTGTGTTCTATCCACATCCTTATCCCCTGGTCTCCCTGCTGGGTTCTGTGTTCTGCCCACATCCTTATCGTCTGGTCTCTCTGCTGGGTTCTGTGTTCTGCCCACATCCTTATCCTCTGGTCTCCCTGCTGGGTGCTGTGTTCTATCCACATCCTTATCCTCTGGTCTCCCTGCTGGGTGCTGTGTTCAGCCCACATCCTTATCCTCTAGTCTATCTGCTGGGTTCTGTGTTCTGCTAACACATCCTTATCCTCTGGTCTCCCTGCTGGGTGCTGTGTTCTATCCACATCCTTATCCTCTGGTCTCCCTGCTGAGTTCTGTGTTCTGCCCACATCCTTATCCTCTGGTCTCTCTGCTGTGTTCTGCCCACATCCTTATCCTCTGGTCTCCCTGCTGGGTTCTGTGTTCTGCCCACATCCTTATCCTCTGGTCTCCCTGCTGGGTTCTGTGTTCTGCCCACATCCTTATCCTATGGTCTCCCTGCTGGGTTCTGTGTTCTGCCCACATCCTTATCCTCTGGTCTCCCTGCTGGGTGCTGTGTTCTATCCACATCCTTATCCTCTGGTCTCCCTGCTGGGTTCTGTGTTCTCCCCACATCCTTATCCTCTGGTCTCCCTGCTGGGTTCTGTGTTCTGCCCACATCCTTATCCTCTGGTCTCCCTGCTGGGTTCTGTGTTCTGCCCACATCCTTATCCTATGGTCTCCCTGCTGGGTGCTGTGTTCTGCCCACATCCTAATCCTCTGGTCTTCCTGCTGGGTTCTGTGTTCTTACGCTCTGGTCTCCCTGCTGTATGCTGTGTTCTGCCCACATCCTTATCCTCTAGTCTCTCTGCTGGGTTCTGTGTTCTGCCCACATCCTTATCCTCTGGTCTCCCTGCTGGGTGCTGTGTTCTGCCCACATCCTAATCCTCTGGTCTTCCTGCTGGGTTCTGTGTTCTTACGCTCTGGTCTCCCTGCTGTATGCTGTGTTCTGCCCACATCCTTATCCTCTAGTCTCTCTGCTGGGTTCTGTGTTCTGCCCACATCCTTATCCTCTGGTCTCCCTGCTGGGTGCTGTGTTCTACCCACATCCTTATCCTTTGGTCTCCCTGCTGAGTTCTGTGTTCTGCCCACATCCTTATCCTCTGGTCTCCCTGCTGGGTTCTGTGTTCTGCCCACATCCTTATCCTCTGGTCTCTCTGCTGGGTTCTGTGTTCTGCCCACATCCTTATCCTCTGGTCTCCCTGCTGGGTTCTGTGTTCTGCCCACATCCTTATCCTCTGGTCTCCCTGCTGGGTTCTGTGTTCTGCCCACATCCTTATCCTCTGGTCTCCCTACTGGGTTCTGTGTTCTGCCCACATCCTTATCCTATGGTCTCCCTGCTGGGTTCTGGGTTCTGCCCACATCCTTATCCTCTGGTCTCCCTGCTGGGTGCTGTGTTCTATCCACATCCTTATCCTCTGGTCTCCCTGCTGGGTTCTGTGTTCTCCCCACATCCTTATCCTATGGTCTCCCTGCTGGGTTCTGTGTTCTGCCCACATACTTATCCTCTGGTCTCCCTGCTGGGTGCTGTTTTCTATCCACATCCTTATCCTCTGGTCTCCCTGCTGGGTTCTGTGTTCTGCCCACATCCTTATCCTCTGGTCTCCCTGCTGGGTGATGTGTTCTGCCCACATCCTAATCCTCTGGTCTCCCTGCTGGGTGATGTGTTCTGCCCACATCCTTGTCCTCTGGTCTCCCTGCTGTATGCTGTGTTCTGCCCACATCCTTATCATCTGGTCTTCCTGCTGGGTTCTGTGTTCTGCCCACATCCTTGTCCTCTGGTCTCCCTGCTGTATGCTGTGTTCTGCCCACATCCTAATCCTCTGGTCTCCCTGCTGTATGCTGTGTTCTGCCCACATCCTTATCCTCTGGTCTCCCTGCTGGGTTCTGTGTTCTGCCCACATCCTTATCCTCTGGTCTCCCTGCTGGGTGATGTGTTCTGCCCACATCCTTATCCTCTGGTCTCCCTGCTGTATGCTGTGTTCTGCCCACATCCTTATCCTCTGGTCTCCCTGCTGGGTGCTGTGTTCTGCCCACATCCTTATCCTCTGGTCTCTCTGCTGGGTTCTGTGTTCTGCCCACATCCTTATCCTCTGGTCTCCCTGCTGGGTGCTGTGTTCTATCCACATCCTTATCCCCTGGTCTCCCTGCTGGGTTCTGTGTTCTGCCCACATCCTTATCGTCTGGTCTCTCTGCTGGGTTCTGTGTTCTGCCCACATCCTTATCCTCTGGTCTCCCTGCTGGGTGCTGTGTTCTGCCCACATCCTTATCCTCTGGTCTCCCTGCTGGGTTCTGTGTTCTGCCCACATCCTTATCCTCTGGTCTCCCTACTGGGTTCTGTGTTCTGCCCACATCCTTATCCTATGGTCTCCCTGCTGGGTTCTGCCCACATCCTTATCCTCTGGTCTCCCTGCTGGGTGCTGTGTTCTATCCACATCCTTATCCTCTGGTCTCCCTGCTGGGTTCTGTGTTCTCCCCACATCCTTATCCTATGGTCTCCCTGCTGGGTTCTGTGTTCTGCCCACATACTTATCCTCTGGTCTCCCTGCTGGGTGCTGTTTTCTATCCACATCCTTATCCTCTGGTCTCCCTGCTGGGTGATGAGTTCTGCCCACATCCTAATCCTCTGGTCTCCCTGCTGGGTGATGTGTTCTGCCCACATCCTTATCCTCTGGTCTCCCTGCTGGGTGATGTGTTCTGCCCACATCCTTGTCCTCTGGTCTCCCTGCTGTATGCTGTGTTCTGCCCACATCCTTATCATCTGGTCTTCCTGCTGGGTTCTGTGTTCTGCCCACATCCTTGTCCTCTGGTCTCCCTGCTGTATGCTGTGTTCTGCCCACATCCTAATCCTCTGGTCTCCCTGCTGTATGCTGTGTTCTGCCCACATCCTTATCCTCTGGTCTCCCTGCTGGGTTCTGTGTTCTGCCCACATCCTTATCCTCTGGTCTCCCTGCTGGGTGATGTGTTCTGCCCATATCCTTATCCTCTGGTCTCCCTGCTGGGTGCTGTGTTCTGCCCACATCCTTATCCTCTGGTCTCTCTGCTGGGTTCTGTGTTCTGCCCACATCCTTATCCTCTGGTCTCCCTGCTGGGTGCTGTGTTCTATCCACATCCTTATCCCCTGGTCTCCCTGCTGGGTTCTGTGTTCTGCCCACATCCTTATCCTCTGGTCTCTCTGCTGGGTTCTGTGTTCTGCCCACATCCTTATCCTCTGGTCTCCCTGCTGGGTGCTGTGTTCTATCCACATCCTTATCCTCTGGTCTCCCTGCTGGGTGCTGTGTTCTGCCCACATCCTTATCCTCTGGTCTCCCTGCTGGGTTCTGTGTTCTGCCCACATCCTTATCCTCTGGTCTCTCTGCTGGGTTCTGTGTTCTGCCCACATCCTTATCCTCTGGTCTCCCTGCTGGGTTCTGTGTTCTGCCCACATCCTTATCCTCTGGTCTCCCTGCTGGGTTCTGTGTTCTGCCCACATCCTTATCCTCTGGTCTCCCTACTGGGTTCTGTGTTCTGCCCACATCCTTATCCTCTGGTCTCCCTGCTGGGTGCTGTGTTCTATCCACATCCTTATCCTCTGGTCTCCCTGCTGGGTTCTGTGTTCTCCCCACATCCTTATCCTATGGTCTCCCTGCTGGGTTCTGTGTTCTGCCCACATACTTATCCTCTGGTCTCCCTGCTGGGTTCTGTGTTCTGCCCACATCCTTATCCTCTGGTCTCCCTGCTGGGTGATGTGTTCTGCCCACATCCTAATCCTCTGGTCTCCCTGCTGGGTGATGTGTTCTGCCCACATCCTTGTCCTCTGGTCTCCCTGCTGTATGCTGTGTTCTGCCCACATCCTAATCCTCTGGTCTCCCTGCTGTATGCTGTGTTCTGCCCACATCCTTATCCTCTGGTCTCCCTGCTGGGTTCTGTGTTCTGCCCACATCCTTATCCTCTGGTCTCCCTGCTGGGTGATGTGTTCTGCCCATATCCTTATCCTCTGGTCTCCCTGCTGGGTGCTGTGTTCTGCCCACATCCTTATCCTCTGGTCTCTCTGCTGGGTTCTGTGTTCTGCCCACATCCTTATCCTCTGGTCTCCCTGCTGGGTGCTGTGTTCTATCCACATCCTTATCCCCTGGTCTCCCTGCTGGGTTCTGTGTTCTGCCCACATCCTTATCGTCTGGTCTCTCTGCTGGGTTCTGTGTTCTGCCCACATCCTTATCCTCTGGTCTCCCTGCTGGGTGCTGTGTTCTATCCACATCCTTATCCTCTGGTCTCCCTGCTGGGTGCTGTGTTCAGCCCACATCCTTATCCTCTAGTCTATCTGCTGGGTTCTGTGTTCTGCTAACACATCCTTATCCTCTGGTCTCCCTGCTGGGTGCTGTGTTCTATCCACATCCTTATCCTCTGGTCTCCCTGCTGAGTTCTGTGTTCTGCCCACATCCTTATCCTCTGGTCTCTCTGCTGTGTTCTGCCCACATCCTTATCCTCTGGTCTCCCTGCTGGGTTCTGTGTTCTGCCCACATCCTTATCCTCTGGTCTCCCTGCTGGGTTCTGTGTTCTGCCCACATCCTTATCCTATGGTCTCCCTGCTGGGTTCTGTGTTCTGCCCACATCCTTATCCTCTGGTCTCCCTGCTGGGTGCTGTGTTCTATCCACATCCTTATCCTCTGGTCTCCCTGCTGGGTTCTGTGTTCTCCCCACATCCTTATCCTCTGGTCTCCCTGCTGGGTTCTGTGTTCTGCCCACATCCTTATCCTCTGGTCTCCCTGCTGGGTGATGTGTTCTGCCCACATCCTTATCCTCTGGTCTCCCTGCTGGGTGCTGTGTTCTGCCCACATCCTTATCCTCTGGTCTCCCTGCTGGGTGCTGTGTTCTGCCCACATCCTAATCCTCTGGTCTTCCTGCTGGGTTCTGTGTTCTTACGCTCTGGTCTCCCTGCTGTATGCTGTGTTCTGCCCACATCCTTATCCTCTGGTCTCCCTGCTGGGTTCTGTGTTCTATCCACATCCTTATCCTCTGGTCTCCCTGCTGGGTGCTGTGTTCTGCCCACATCCTTATCCTCTAGTCTCTCTGCTGGGTTCTGTGTTCTGCCCACATCCTTATCCTCTGGTCTCCCTGCTGGGTGCTGTGTTCTATCCACATCCTTATCCTTTGGTCTCCCTGCTGAGTTCTGTGTTCTGCCCACATCCTTATCCTCTGGTCTCTCTGCTGGGTTCTGTGTTCTGCCCACATCCTTATCCTCTGGTCTCCCTACTGGGTTCTGTGTTCTGCCCACATCCTTATCCTCTGGTCTCCCTGCTGGGTTCTGGGTTCTGCCCACATCCTTATCCTCTGGTCTCCCTGCTGGGTGCTGTGTTCTATCCACATCCTTATCCTCTGGTCTCCCTGCTGGGTTCTGTGTTCTCCCCACATCCTTATCCTCTGGTCTCCCTGCTGGGTGCTGTGTTCTGCCCACATCCTTATCCTATGGTCTCCCTGCTGGGTTCTGTGTTCTGCCCACATACTTATCCTCTGGTCTCCCTGCTGGGTGCTGTTTTCTATCCACATCCTTATCCTCTGGTCTCCCTGCTGGGTTCTGTGTTCTGCCCACATCCTTATCCTCTGGTCTCCCTGCTGGGTGATGTGTTCTGCCCACATCCTAATCCTCTGGTCTCCCTGCTGGGTGATGTGTTCTGCCCACATCCTTGTCCTCTGGTCTCCCTGCTGTATGCTGTGTTCTGCCCACATCCTTATCATCTGGTCTTCCTGCTGGGTTCTGTGTTCTGCCCACATCCTTGTCCTCTGGTCTCCCTGCTGTATGCTGTGTTCTGCCCACATCCTAATCCTCTGGTCTCCCTGCTGTATGCTGTGTTCTGCCCACATCCTTATCCTCTGGTCTCCCTGCTGGGTTCTGTGTTCTGCCCACATCCTTATCCTCTGGTCTCCCTGCTGGGTGATGTGTTCTGCCCATATCCTTATCCTCTGGTCTCCCTGCTGGGTGCTGTGTTCTGCCCACATCCTTATCCTCTGGTCTCTCTGCTGGGTTCTGTGTTCTGCCCACATCCTTATCCTCTGGTCTCCCTGCTGGGTGCTGTGTTCTATCCACATCCTTATCCCCTGGTCTCCCTGCTGGGTTCTGTGTTCTGCCCACATCCTTATCGTCTGGTCTCTCTGCTGGGTTCTGTGTTCTGCCCACATCCTTATCCTCTGGTCTCCCTGCTGGGTGCTGTGTTCTATCCACATCCTTATCCTCTGGTCTCCCTGCTGGGTGCTGTGTTCTGCCCACATCCTTATCCTCTAGTCTCTCTGCTGGGTTCTGTGTTCTGCCCACATCCTTATCCTCTGGTCTCCCTGCTGGGTGCTGTGTTCTATCCACATCCTTATCCTCTGGTCTCTCTGCTGTGTTCTGCCCACATCCTTATCCTCTGGTCTCCCTGCTGGGTTCTGTGTTCTGCCCACATCCTTATCCTATGGTCTCCCTGCTGGGTTCTGTGTTCTGCCCACATCCTTATCCTCTGGTCTCCCTGCTGGGTGCTGTGTTCTATCCACATCCTTATCCTCTGGTCTCCCTGCTGGGTTCTGTGTTCTCCCCACATCCTTATCCTCTGGTCTCCCTGCTGGGTGCTGTGTTCTGCCCACATCCTTATCCTCTGGTCTCCCTGCTGGGTTCTGTGTTCTCCCCACATCCTTATCCTCTGGTCTCCCTGCTGGGTGCTGTGTTCTATCCACATCCTTATCCTCTGGTCTCCCTGCTGGGTTCTGTGTTCTCCCCACATCCTTATCCTCTGGTCTCCCTGCTGGGTTCTGTGTTCTGCCCACATCCTAATCCTCTGGTCTCCCTGCTGGGTTCTGTGTTCTTGTCACGGAAGCATGAATCAGACGTACAAAACAGATAAATTAATAAGAAGATTTTATTGGAAACCAAACAGCAAGGTCAAAGTCCACACAGATGATCGAAACAGCCAGAAGAGTCGTCCAACGGTGCCAGGGTCGATAGCCAGGGATGAGAGTCAGCCAAGCCGGGGGCTGTAGCCAGAGACGGGGTGAAACGAAGCCGGGAATCAGGAACCAGAAGGGACGACCGAAGCCGGGTCGAAAACCAGGAGCAGGCAGCACGATCACAGGAGAGGTGTCAAGCGAGGAAATGCTGCAGCTGCCGTCATATATATATGCTGAGCAGCCAGCTCCTCCCAGTGGAAAGGAGGAGCCGCAGGGTGTGGCAGGTTACAAGAACCCCATGAAGCAAGATGGCTGCTCGCACAGGTCAGTGATGAGGAGCCAGCAAAGAGGTAAGACCATGACAGTACCTCCCCCTCAAGGGCCCCTTCTCCGCGGCACAAAATACGTCTTCTGAGGAAAGCGCGCGTGGAAGGCTCGGAGGAGGACAGGAGCCTGGACATCTGCGGAGGGAACCCAGGAACGCTCCTCTGGACCATACCCACGCCAGTGGACCAAGAACTGCAACCGGCCACGGACCAAGCGTGAGTCCAGGATATCGCTCACCTCGTATTCTTCATGATCGCCCACCTGGACAGGACGAGGCCGAGGAACTGAGGAGGTGAAACGATTGCATATTAGTGGTTTCAACAGGGAAACGTGAAACACATTGGAAATCCGCATACCAGGTGGAAGCGCGAGAGCATAGGCAACCGGGTTCACCCTGCGGAGCACACGGAAGGGACCAGCTTGGGAGTGGGCACTCGGAGGTTGAGATTGCGAGTGGACAACCATACACGATCTCCGACCTGGTAGGAAGGAGCAGGCAACCGTCTGCGATCAGCCTGGAGCTTCTGGCGCTGCGCAGAGACCCTAAGGGACCTCTGAATCTGTACCCATGAAGCACGTAGGGCAGAAAGGTGGCTCTCCACAGCCGGAACATCTTGGGGAGAGAATGACTCTGGTAATACGGCAGGTTGGAACCCATAATTGGCCATGAAGGGAGACATCCCAGAGGAAGAGTTAACCGCCGTGTTCCTGGCAAACTCAGCCCATGGCAGAAGGTCAACCCAATCATCCTGATGATCAGAGACATGGCAATGAAGAAATTGCTCCAGGGCTTGATTGGATCGCTCTGCGGCCCCATTGGACTGAGGGTGGTAAGCCGAAGAGAAGGAGAGTCGAATACCCAACTGAGAGCAAAAAGCACGCCAGAACCTGGACACAAACTGACTCCCTCAATCCGAAACTATCTCTTTAGGCAAACTGTGTAACCGGAAGACCTCCCTGGCGAAAACCGTGGCCAACTCCTGTGCAGTGGGTAACTTCTTGAATGGAACACAGTGGCACATTTTGGAGAACCGATCCACAATCATGAGAATGACCTATGGCCTCGGGACACAGCAAGGTCCACAATGAAGTCCATCCCCAGGTGTGACCATGGGCGCTCCCCATTGGGAATGGGTTGTAGAAGTCCCAACGGAAGATGCCGAGGGGATTTATTCTGGGCACAAACAGAGCATGCCGCTACATATGCGGCAATATCGGACCGTAGAGAAGGCCACCAGAATAAGCGTGAGACAGCCCAGGACAGCTGATTCTTTCCAGGATGCCCCGCGGTCTTGGAGTTGTGGTAGGTCCGCAACAGCCGGGTACGCAACTCCTCAGGCACGAAGCACCTACCATTGGGTCTCCCAGAGGGAGCGCCAGATTGGGCTGCCAGAATCTGCTCTCCAAGGGGAGAGGTCAAGCTGGTACGGATGGCAGCCAGGATCTGATTTGGAGGTATGACCGAAGTCGGTATCGAATCCTCTTTGGACAGCTCGGAGTATTGACGTGATAAGGCATCCGCCCTGACGTTCTTGGAACCGGGTAAGTAGGAGACCACGTAATTAAAGCGTGACAGGAACAGAGCCCATCTGGCCTGACGGGGTGTCAATCTCTTGGCCTCCGAAAGGTACGTCAGGTTCTTGTGGTCCGTCAGGATGAGAACCGGGACCACAGAACCCTCGAGCAAGTGCCTCCATTCTTTGAGAGCCTGTACGATAGCTAACAGCTCTCTGTCACCAATCTGGTAGTTGCATTCAGCGGGAGACAGTTTCCTGGAGAAGAACCCACAGGGAAGCAGAGATCCCTCTGGTGTCCGACGCTGAGACAGAAGGGCGCCTACTCCCGTCTCAGACGCATCGACCTCAAGGACGAAGGGCAACCCAGGATTGGGATGAGACAGTATTGGAGCCGAAGCAAAGGTTGATTTTAGAGCCTCAAAAGCCAGGATGGCCTCGGCCGGCCAATCATGGGAATTACTGCCCTTCCTGGTCAGATCCGTGAGAGGCTTGGCCAGCATGGAGAAGTCCCTGATGAACTTCCGATAATAATTGGCGAAGCCCAAAAAGCGCTGCAGGGAACGAAGACCAGTGGGCTGTGGCCACTGTAGGACTGCCGAAACCTTCTCAGGGTCCATGGAGAACCCCTCCGCGGAAATGATGTAACCTAAGAAGGTTACCTGGGACCGGTGAAATTCGCATTTCTCAAGCTTACAGAAAAGCTTGTTCTCTATTAACCGTTGCAACACTCGCTTGACGTCCAGAATGTGGACCTCCACGGATTCAGAGTATACCAAGATGTCATCCAGGTAGACCACTACGCACTGCTGCAACAGGTCACGAAAAACATCATTGATAAATTCCTGAAAGACTGCGGGCGCATTGCACAACCCAAAGGGCATAACCAGGCATTCGTAATGACCGGTCCTGGTGTTGAACGCGGTCATCCACTCATCACCCTCCCTGATCCTTACAAGGTTATACGCAGCCCTCAAGTCGAGTTTGGTAAAGACCGTTGCCCCCTTGAGACGATCGAACAACTTGGAAATCAACGGAATCGGGTATGCATTCTTAATCGTGATGCGATTTAGGCCCCTATAGTCGATGCAAGGCCTCAATTCTCTGCCCTTCTTCTTTACAAAAAAAAATCCAGCCCCCGCTGGGGAAGAGGATTTGCGAATGTGCCCCCGGGAAAGCTCCTCCCTCACGTACTCCTCCATGGCTTCATTCTCAGCAACCGACAGTGGATATACCCTGCCACGAGGAGGAATGGCACCAGGTTGTAAATCTATGGCACAATCATATGGGCGGTGCGGAGGCAGGGCACCAGCGCGCACCTTATCGAATACATCCAGGTACTCCCTGTATTCAGAGGGCAACACGGAGTCCGAGGAGGCACACAACACCTTGACAGGCCCATGGATGCGACTAGCCCCACACTGTGGGGACCACGAGAGGATCTCAGCCGATCTCCGATCGAAAATCGGATTGTGCCTCTGGAGCCAGGGGTACCCCAAGACCACCGAGTAGTGAGGAGTAGTAGTGAGGAGACGAAATGACCTGAAGACAGACCGATTCCCTGTGAACGGTCCCAATGGAAGGGTCTCATGAGTCACCTGCGGCGGCCGAACGAGTCAGCCGTCAATCGCCTCA
Organism: Rana temporaria; assembly: GCF_905171775.1. Lineage (NCBI taxonomy): Eukaryota > Metazoa > Chordata > Amphibia > Anura > Ranidae > Rana > Rana temporaria. Next base: position 442,757,733 of record NC_053491.1, read on the forward strand.
AGTACCAGCGGAGAAACTCGAGCCTGCAGAGAAATGGAGTTTGCGGCAGCAAACTTACTGTCGATGAAAAGGCCACCAGCACCAAAATCCACCAACGCCTGGGCCGCCACCGAGCCCCCGGCCCAGGAGAGGACAACGGTGAGCAGTGATTTATCAGCTTGGAAAACCGGGGACGAAGAAACTCCACTTAAGATCTGTCCCCAACCGAAAATGCCCACTGAGGCTGCAGTACATGCAATGACCCTCACGTCTCCGAAGTGCCCTCTCCCCCTCAGACAGGCGAGCAAACCCCAGCTGTATGGGCTCACCCCCAGGCACGTCAACCCCAGGAAGCCTCGGCACTGAGTTGGCTCGCCCCCAAAGCTCTGCGGGAGGGGGGCAGAAACGGTCATACCCCGAGACACCGCAGGCGCAACAACGGGTGCCGGGGTAGACTCAGGCGCAACAACCGGAGCGGCAGAAGGAGCGGTAACAGGAGCGACAACCGGCCTATCAGCAGCAGAAGCGAGATGAGCAGTGCGTGCAAGCAGGGTTTGCAACGCCTGAGCGAACTGACCCAGCAGGTGATCCTGCTGATCAAGTCTGGCGACCAGCATGGGTAGTGAGGATGGCCCTGTACCGTCAGGATTCATGGCTTGGGCCTAATGTCATGGAAGCATGAATCAGACGTACAAAACAGATAAATGAATAAGAAGATTTTATTGGAAACCAAACAGCAAGGTCAAAGTCCACACAGATGATCGAAACAGCCAGAAGAGTCGTCCAACGGTGCCAGGGTCGATAGCCAGGGATGAGAGTCAGCCAAGCCGGGGTCTGTAGCCAGAGACGGGGTGAAACGAAGCCGGGAATCAGGAACCAGAAGGGACGACCGAAGCTGGGTCGAAAACCAGGAGCAGGCAGCACGATCACAGGAGAGGTGTCAGACGAAGAGGCCCAAGCGAGGAAATGCTGCAGCTGCCGTCATATATATATGCTGAGCAGCCAGCTCCTCCCAGTGGAAAGGAGGAGCCGCAGGGTGTGGCAGGTTACAAGAACCCCATGAAGCAAGATGGCTGCTCGCACAGGTCAGTGATGAGGAGCCAGCAAAGAGGTAAGACAATGACAGTTCTGCCCACATCCCAATCCTCTGGTCTCCCTGCTGGGTGCTCATTCTGTTCTATATTGTACTTATTCTTTGACTGTTTTGTTTAAAGGAGGGAGGATTGTATTGGGAGCAAAGAAATGTCAGGTGTGACTGTTTGTGGCAATGGCAAATGGTTTACATAGCTCACGGCATTACGGGTCAGGTAGAGGGCCCCTTAGCAGAATTTTGCTTAGGGCCCCAGGGAGGTCAGAATCGGCACTGCCCGCGCGCATGCATGGGAGTGACGTCACGCGCCTCGGGCTAGTCACAGAGCCAGAGTTCGGGGCCCCGGAAGAAGAGGGGTGAAGAATGGATGCTCGCTGCTATGGAGGAAAACGGTGACATCGCGGGCTTCTCCTGCAGGTAAGTGTCACATAATGCGATGCATAGTAGACCATTATGCTTTACCTTTGCAGGGAGACATATCAGGGTTTACTTTCTCTTTATTGTGTATGCGTAGGTCGGCACACATACACAAAACTTGTCCTTCCAGGACACAAGAGTAACAGTGACATCAGCACGTAACTCCGTCCTACGCGCTTCGTTATATGTTGACGTCCTCCAGGGGCAAGATCGGGCACTATTTCTCCTCCTATTGAAGACAGGCGCAATATTATTTTTTTACTCCCACTGACCACCAAGCCTGAGACATTGTCTACTCCTACTGACACTGGAGCATTTTATATTTCAACTGGCCGCAGTCTGGCCCTCCTAAAGTCTGATCGACAGTAAACCGGAGCTTTGTTTAGAAAGTTTGGAGACCCCTGCTTTAAAGCATAAATGCACTTTAAAACAAAGTGCACTTACCCTCTTTGCCCCCTTCACCGGACCTAGCCAACCTCTCTCTCTCTGTCTATATATATATATATATATACATACCTCCCAACTTTTTGAGATGGGAATGAGGGACACCTATTAGCAAAAGTATGTAGGCTTCTGCCACACCCCCTTAAAGGAGAATTATACAAAAGAAAAATTATTGGTTAAAACCACAAGTGCTTTTTTACCACTACTGTTCCTTTATATTGGCTTTTCAAATTTACAAATGCAGCAATTTAGAAATCAGATGAAAGGTTTGAGAAACACTATTTGAAAGATAAAAAGTGCATTTTATATAAACTATATAGATCAGACCAAAATGTGGGACACATGAGGAGGAAAGAGGGACAGAGGGACATTGCTCCAAATCAGGGACAGTTGGGAGCTATGGCCCGGATTCACACACAACGGCGCATATTTATGCCGCCGTAGCGTATCTTTTGTACGCTACGCCGACGCAGCGCAGAGAGGCAAGCATCGAATTCACAAAGCACTTGCTCTCAAATCTGCGCTGGGTTTCGAAGGCGTAAGCCGGCGTAGGTGGAAGTGGGCGTGAGGCATGCTAATGAGGCGCGACCCCATGCAAATGATGGGCCGAGTGCCAGACAGATACATATAACGAACGGCGCATGCGCTGTCCCGTGGACCATCCCAGTGCGCATGCTCACAATCACGTCGGAACAACTGCCTAAGATACGCCGGATCACTGCCTACGGCGTGAATGTAACCTACGCCCAGCCATATTCACGTCCAACGTAAACTGCGTAAAATACGACGGCTTATGTTCCCTGGTCCATACCTTTGCACGGGTTGCGCCTCATATATGGGGAATAACTTTACGCCGGACGTACGACTTACGCAAACCGCGTATATTATGCGCCGGGCGCAAGTACGTTCGTGAATCCACGTATCTCCCTAATTTGCATATGTGCATAGAAAATCAATGGGAGCGCCAAATACGTCCAGCGTAAATATGCGCCCTCCACCGGCGTAGGCAAGTTACGTCAGTCGGATGAAGCCTATTTTTAGGCGTATCTTAGTTTGTTGGTCGGCACATATATACGACGGCGCACATTTGTACTTACGACGGCGTATCTTGAGATACGTCGGACCAAGTGCTCTGTGAATCCGGGCCTATGTCTTTACAACTAAGAAAGTGAAAGCAAGGGAGAGGTGTCCTGCACATTGTGTGCTGAGCTCTCTACCTCCCCCTACAGTGCAGTACCCAGCAGGAAGAGTGAAGGTACAGTACTGCTTTTCAGGGTAGCTGCAGTACAGCTCCATTCACCTGGGGGGTATATTTCCAGCCGCAGGCCACAGCTAGGGATGCGCTCCAGCGTGTTCGCATCGTACACCTGAAAAGGGCCCGCCAGGAAGTGTGCACGGCGCTGCGCTAATCACAGCCAGGGAGACATTTCCTGATCTCAGCAGTCGATCATTGGGACAATGTCTCCCTGGCTGTGATTAGCGCAGCGCCGTGCAGACTTCCTAATGGGCCCTGCACGTGTACGATGCGAACACGCTGGAGCTCATCCCTAGCCACGCACCTAAAGCGTGTGGTTTTACCCCCCCCCCTCAATCTCATAGTTGAACAAGCCCTTGGTTCACATCTGTGTGCTGCGTATAGGACAGCAAACTCATTTCAGTGGGCTTCCCCGCAGAAACACGGCATCGAAAATGCACCACATTTGCCAATGCTTGGGGGTACCAGTAGGAGTGAATGACACCCCTGTGTGTCTAGTGAAAAGCAGTGGGCTAGATTCAGGTAGAAGTTACGGCGTCGAATCTCCAGATACGCCGCCGTAATTTCAAATCTGCGCCGTCGTATCTTTACGCCAATTCTCAAAGGCAGATACGTTCAAAAAATAGGCTTCCTCTGCCGACGTAACTTGAATACGGCGGCGTATAATTGTGTGCAATTTTACGCCAATTCTCAAAGGCAGATACGTTCAAAAAATAGGCTTCCTCCGCCGACGTAACTTGAATACGGCGGCGTATAATTGTGTGCAATTTTACGCTGGCCGCTAGGGGCGCTTCCGTTGTTTTCGGCGTAGAATATGCAAATGACCTAGATACGCCGATTCACAAACGTACGTACGCCCGGCGCAATTTATTTACGTCGTTTACGTTAGGCTTTTTAGACGTAAGGTTACTCCTGCTATTAGGAGGCGCAGCCAATGTTAAGTATGGACGTCGTTCCCGCTTCGAAATTTGAATATTTTACGTCGTTTGCGTAAGTCGTTCGCGAATAGGGCTGGACGTAATTTACGTTCACGTCGAAAGCAATGACGATTTGCGGCGGAATTTTGAGCATGCGCACTGGGATTCTTTCACGAACGGCGCATGCGCCGTTCGTAAAAAACGTAAAATACGCGGGGTCACCATTCATTTAAATAAAACACGCCCCCTCATCATCATTTGAATTAGGCGTGCTTACGCCGGCCCCATTTACGCTACACCGCCGTAAGTTAGGAACACATGTGCGATTTTTTTTGGATTCTTTTTGCACATTCCGTGGCACACACTAGTAGGGACCAGATTCACAAAAAGATACGACGGTGTATCTACAGATACACCGTCGTATCTCTGACGTAAACTGGTCCTATCTATGCGCCTGATTCATAGAATCAGTTACGTATAGATAGGGCTAAGATCTGACAGTGTTACAATGTGTTACACTGTCGGATCTTTTTTTCAATTTAAAAATGGTGCCGGGGGCGTTCCCGCTGATTTACGATAAATAATATGTAAATCAGCGAGATACGCAAATTCACGAACGTACGCGGACCCGTCGCAGTGTTCTTACGTCGTTTCCGTAGCGGTTTTCCGTCGTATACTTACCCCTTCTTTTATCAGGCGCAGCCAATGTTAAGTATAGCCGGCGTTCCCGCGTCGAATTTGAATTTTCCTACGTCGTTTGCGTACGCCGATTCACGAACACGCGCGTCGCAAGTCCCGCTCACGTCGCAACCACTGACGTCCTAGTGACGTCAGTGGGAGCAATGCATGCCGGGAAATTCCCCCGACGGCGCCTGCGCATTTAAATCGGCGCGGGAACGCGCCTGATTTAAATAGTACACTCCCCTAGCCGCGGAATTTTAATTCCGCCGGGGGATTTAGGATCCGCCGTCGCAAGTTTGGAGGTAAGTTGTTTGTGAATTAGCCACTTGCCTCCTAAACTTGCGGGAGCGGATCTTAATTCACGTAGAACGAGCGGATCTATAGATCCGCTGAGCTACGTGAATCTGGCCCTAGAGCTGCACGATTCTGGCCAAAATGAGAATCACAATTTTTTTGCTTAGAATGAAGATCACGATTCTCTCACGATTCTCACTGCGTAAAATCTTTTACATTTATAAAAAAAAAATGGGCTAACTTTACTGGCTAGTTTTTTTTTTTATTCATTAAAGTAATTTTTTCCAAAAAAATTGCATTTAAAAAGACTGCTGCGCAAATACAGTGCAACATAAAATATTGCAACAACCGCCATTTTATTCTCTAGGGTCTCTACTAAAAAATTATATAATGTTTGGGGGTTCTAAGTAATTTTCTATCAAAGAAAATAATGATTTTAACTTGAAAAGAGCTGTCAGGTGTTTAAGTGGTTAAACGTTTCTAATTTACATACAGAAGTCTATTCCTTTGATGTAAAAGTCAGTGGGCTAGATTCAGGTAGCTGCGCCCCTTCTTACGGCGGCGCAGCGTATCGTATTTACGCTGCACCGCCGTAAGTTTGAGAGGCAAGTGCTGTATTCACAAAGCACTTGCCTCCTAACTTACGGCGGCGTAGCGTAAATGGGGCCGGCGTAAGTGCGCGTCATTCAAATGATGTTGGGGGGGGCGTGTTTTATTTAATTTAGGTTGACCCCGCGTATTTTAAAAAACGTAAAATACGCGGGGTCAACCTAATTAAAATAAAACACGCCCCCCTCAACATCATTTGAAAAAATCCCAGTGCGCATGCTCGAAATTCCGATGCAAATCGTCATTGCTTTCGACGTGAACGTAAATTACGTCCAGCCCTATTCGCGAACGACTTACGCAAACGACGTAATAAATTCAAATTTCGAAGCGGGAACGACGTCCATACTTAAAGCGGTTCTCCACCCTAAAGTGGAGTCCCGCTGATCGGCACCCTCCCCCCCTCCGGTGTCTAAAGACAGGTATTTGCACCCACTTCCGGCCGGCATTCACGGGCAAAAGACGGGCATTCCGTCACATCCCGTCGCCCCCCCCGTTGTGTGCTGGGAACACTCGGCTCCCAGCACACAGCGGGAGCCAATCGGCGGGCGCGACTCGCGCATGCGCCGTAGGGAACCGGGCAGTGAAGCCGCAGCGCTTCACTTCCTGGTTCCCTCAGCGTGGATGGCGGGGGGAACAGCAGAGAGACGAGCGATCTCTTGTCCTCTGCTGCGATCGGCGCTGGACTCCAGGACAGGTAAGTGTCCTAATATTAAAAATCAGCAGCTGCAGTATTTGTAGCTGCTGGCTTTTAATATTATTTTCCCGTGGCACATCCGCTTTAACATTGGCTGCGCCACCTAATAGCAGGAGCAACATTATGCCGAAAAAGCCTTACGCAAACGACGTAAAAAACTACCGCCGGGAATCGACGTAACTAGGTAATTTGCATATTCTACGCCGAAAACAACGGCAGCGCCACCTAGCGGCCAGCGTGAGAATGCACCCTAAGATACGACGGCGTAATAGAATTACGCCAGTCGGATCTTAGGCTAATGTCGGCGTATCTAGCTTTCTGAATACAGAAAGTAGATACGGCGGCGCAGCTTTCTTTGCGTAATTCTTTGCTGAATCTAGCCCAATGTGATTCAATGTTTAGACTTAACATTCCACTGATAAAGAGTGTTTTCAAAACTTGGCAGGCTGCCCAGACTTTGACTTTTGGCTGAGAGCAGAGAGGAAATTCTTTTTATGTCAAAGATCGCGAAACCCTGTGTCAAGAATCGCAACGGGAAACAGATCGCGATAACGATTCTTGACAATTAATCGTGCAGCTCTAACCAGGGATGGACTGGCCATAGGGACTACAGGGAGTTTCCCGGTGGGCCGATGGCTCAGTGGGCCGTTTTTTAAAACAGAGATGCTGCTTGGAGGACTTTTTTTAACGCCCTGGCAGCGCCCCAGTGTGAAAGCACTCAGGCTTTCACACTGGGACTGCAGCGGAAGCGTTTTTCAGTCGCTTTACAGGCGCCCAAAAGCGCCTAAAAAACACCTCAGTGTAAAAAGGGGTCCTACACTCACCCCCTCTCTTTTACACTGACTCACTTTTTCTTACACTCACCCCCTCTCACCCCCTTCCCCTCAACCCTCTCTCTCTCTCTCATTCCCCTCTCTCTCACCCTCTCATGATATACAACAATGGATGTAGGGGCCTTTTGGTGGGCGTGATTTTTCTGGGGGGGGGGGGTGGGGGCAGCATTTTATTGAATTAAAGTGGGCCGGTCTGGATGAAGTCCAGGGCCAAATTTTTGTCCCAGTCCAGCCCTGGCTCTAACACACAGTAATGTGAATTGAGCCTTAGACTGGGAAGCCTCCAGGCTGAAAATAAGGGCGCCCCGACTGGAAAAAGGTTGAGAAACCCTGATCCATGTGATCAGCAGAAACATTGATCCGTGTCATCAGCTACCGGGACCACTCTTGTTAGGCTTATATTGTCTGCAGCTGCTGCTCTCCTTTACATGCAGACAGGCTGATTCAAATGGAGCTGCCAAATAGTCTTGTTTCAGCAGGTTGGTTTTCTTACATTTTTGGCGAATTGTTTTTTTTTTTTTTTTTCAGTAGCTGATTCCTTTTATATCAACAGCTTTGTTTCTTAGCACTTTGTAATTAATCATCCTAGCAACCAATTGGGCCGGGTTCACATAAATGCCAATTGGATGCAATTTTAACAGCTTCCGATTCACATTATGTGTGAATCAGACTGGCTTTCAATGGAGGTGGGTTCACACATGTCCGGGATCGGCCGCGGTGCCGTCTTGAAAAGGGTCCTGTGCGTTATTAGGCCGGACTGCAAACTGTGGCCGTGTTTAAATGTGAACCCGGCCTATGTCCCCCGTCCTCTCTCACCTTTTGTTTTCTGTAGCACCTTTTCTGATATAGCTAAAAATAAAAAATGCAATGAAGTGTGTGTACATAATGTCATTGTACCAGTGGCGGAACTACCAGGGTCACAACAGTCGTACTTGCGACAGGGCCTTGGCATTCTGCCACTGTTGGGGGCCCCAGCAAAGTTGCTAGTTGCACGGCTCTAAGCTGACAGCGTCTATCTCATGGAACAGCACAGAGCCACCATAAAGCAATGAATCCGTTTTATTTATTCCAGGAGACATTTAATCCAATTTTTGTGTTTTATTTTTTATTTTTTTAGTACTCCTTTGAATGGCTATATGGTTTTATTGCAGCAGCTTGGTCTCTCAGGTTTCTGGGGGGGGTCTACTGATTTTTAAGAGTCAATTTTATTTATCAGCTTGGCCTTTCAGTTGGATTTAGTACTTGGTTTTTGTAGCCAATGACTTCTATTCCAGCCGCCTGATTGTTTTCAGTACTTTTTGCAATTTTATTGTACGGTGCAGAGGCGTAACTAGAACCTTCAAGGCCCCCATGGCAAAAAAAACATGATGGGCCAATATTTCAATTTTGGGAGGGTGTCCATTGACAGCCTCCCAGAACCCTGCCTCCGAAGTGCCCCCTGAAACGTGCATCCAGCGCAATCACAGTGGCCCTTAGGGCCCCTTTCACATTGAGGAGTTTTTCAGGCGGTACAGCGCTAAAAATAGCGCTGCTATCCCGCATGAAAAACTCCTTCACTGCAGACTCAATGTGAAAGCCCGAGGGCTTTCACACTGAGGCGATGCGCTGGCGGGAGACAAAAAAATCTCCTGTCAGCAGCATCTTTGGAGCGGTGAGAGGAGCGGCATGTATACCGCTCCTTCACCGCTCCTTCCCATTGAAAACAATGGGAAACCGCGGCAATACCGCCCGCAATGCGCCTCTATAGAGGCGCATTGCGGGCGGTATTAACCCTTTATCGGCCGCTAGCGGGGGTTAATACCGCACCGCTAGCGGCCGAATCCCACGGCAATCCCGGCGGTATAGCGCCGCTATTTTTAGCGGCGTTATACCGCCACCGCAGCTCCTGCCTCAGTCTGAAAGGGGCCTAACTGTCAAGTAAATTGTTTACACTGATAATCAATGCCCCAATCATCTGTGCCACCTATCAGTGCCCATCAATGCTGCCTATCAGCACCCATCAGTGCCACCTATCAGTGCTCATCAATGCCACCTATCAGTGCTCACCAATGCTACCTATGAGTTCTGCCTATCAGTGTTCACTTGTGCCCATCAATGCCACCTATCAGTGCAGCCTATCTGTGCCCATTAGTACCTCCTATCTGTGCCCATCATTTCCTCCTATCAGTGCCCATCATTTCCTCTTATTAGTGCCTCCTATCAGTGCCATCTGCCTTCTCAGCACGGCTCTGAGCGGAGAGCATGTCTCTCTCAGAACAGCACAGAGCCGGCATTGACAGTTCTCTCTCCACCTCTGTCCTCTCTCGCACTGGATGAGAAAGGACACAGCGATCTGCTCCCCCTTCTCCCCCTTCCCCCCTCTTGTTTTGCTCTGCGGGAAATGTGAGCTCCTTAGCTTCACACTTGACTGCTCACAAAGCACACACAGGAGAGGGGAGAGGGGAGAAGGGGGAGCAGATCGTCTGTGTCCTCTCTCATCCCGTGCGAGAGAGTATGGAGGGGGAGATAGAACTGTCAATGGTGGCTCTGTGCTGTTCCATGAGATAGACGCTGTCAGCTTAGAGCCGTGCAACTAGCAACTTCTTTGGGGCCCCCAACAGTGGCAGAATGCCAAGGCCCTGTCGCAAGTGCGACTGTTGTGACCCTGGTAGTTCCGCCACTGGTACAATGACATTATGTACACACACACACTTCATTGCATTTTTTTTTTTTTTTTACTATTTATATTATTTTAGCTATATCCGCCTTTCTCAACCGGAGGTGTCCCACCAGAGGTCCTCAGGGGTGTCAGGAGATCATGGTAGAGAAAGAGCCTAGCTCCCGATCCCCAGTGATCTGTACCTCAGCACTACGAGGGAGTGTGCTGTGCTCTCTGCTTCCCCCTACAGCCGTGTGAAAAAAGGGCTTTATAGATGTGCAGAGCCGCCATCAGGGGGGTACAGCGATACAACTGTAAGGGGGCCAGAAGAAGGCAGGACGGGTGAAGGGAGCCGTGTTGTTCACTATAGAATCGATCTCGCAGCTTCTGCTGCTCTCTGTCATTGAGCTCAGACATCAAGCTCTTTACTGGGCATTCCCCAAGTTTTGTTGTTATGTTCTTTACTGTCACCTCTGGCTACTATGTGCATGTGCACCCCTCGTGAGAGCTGCCTTTACTGTGCTCCTCTGTGCCAGCAACATGTCA